>NC_081182.1:39871762-40171762 GCF_029867415.1 Vicia villosa | reverse complement strand
ATTGAACTCTAGAGGTTCGATGCTAATTGTGGAACAATTTGCGTCACTTTGGGTGTTATTTGTGCAGATATTGAAGTTAAGAAGCAAAGACGAAGAAACACGCAGGCGTAGAGGCTCTGAAGAAGAGAAATCACAAAGAAGTGGGATAAAGCAAAGGTCGAGCCGCGCCAATCATGGGCGACACGCGCCTTAACATTCTGACTTGGTCTCGCGCCTCGCCAATCCGTGTCGCGCCGCGGTGGCTGCCTTACAAGGACAAATTGTTATAAATAGAAGCCCTAATCCTCATAAGAGGGAGATCTTTGGTGAACGAAATTGAGAGAGCAATCCTACTCCAGAGCCAACAACAACTTCCGACGGAGAATTCAACATCAATTGAAGACATTCCCTTTATGAAGATGAATCCCTCCATGAAATCTTGTGTGTTCTTGATGGCTATAGAGAGCTAAACCCCATTGTGTTGAGTTTAAGGTAGTAGTTAACCTATGAAGATGCAATTACTTTGATTAATTCCTGTGAACAATTGTTTAAGTTTTATTATCAATGAAAATCCTTGCCTTTATTTTATATCATTGTTGAACTATCAATCGAGAGATAGGGTTTATACTTTCGCCCTAGGTTTTTACGTTGACTTGTTGATTAATACTCAGAGATGAGGTTTTGAAGAAGTTTTCATAAATCATCGTTATTCATTCCCTTTATCTTTATAGTTATTCTGAGAGATCGAATATCATACCAGTAGAGGTGGTTCTAGATTGATCATTAGACATAATATCGGTTTTGAGGATGAATGAAGATAATAACTTAGATAATGTTCACATGTGGATTAATTGATTATTGTATATGAATAGGTTGATGAACCCTAGAACTCAACATATTCATTCACCATTGTTATTCAATCTTTAAGCTTTTATTCGTTTAAACCTTATTTTATTAATTGCAATTCGAGATCACATAATCAAACCAATACTTTTCATGACTCATTATAAAGTAACTATAGAACGGCAGCAATATTACTCAGTCTCTGTGGATACGATATATTAGAAAATATTTACCCTAAAATACTTTCAACAAATTGGCGCCGTTGCCGGGGACTGTGTCAATATTGCACGCATTGCAATAGTCGTATTAATTTTAGTTATTTACTTAATTTTAGATTTTTTGTTTAGTTCCTTTATTTTAGATTTTTTTTTTGTTTTGTTTGGTACTTAATTTTAGATTTTTAGTTTAACTCCTTTATTTTAGATTTTTAGTTAGTTACTTTATTTTAGATTTTGTTATTGCAATAGTCTTTTAATTTTGATTTTTTTATTATTATTATATTTTTTTTCGTGTTATTTCACTTGGCTACTAGTTTTGTAGATTTTTGTTTGTCGGAATATTTGATCCAAATATAAATGCCGCGATTCATGCTCAAAACGAGATCCTATTTCAACAAATGGAGTATCTCCTTCAAAGTGTGTCACAGTTCACACCTCAAGTTAATGAGTTTCATGATATCGGATGGTGCACACCGGAAGATGAAATGGAGTATCATATGGCTAACCATGAATATCAACAACAAGGGCTTTCACACTATAATCAAGGTTATCAAAGAGGACCCTCTGAGTTAGAGGAAACCATGAATCAATTCATGCAATTCTCTTTAGCCATTCAACAAAACCGGAAAATGCAAGATGTTCAACTTACCAAATTCTTCGCCGAGCAAAACGTAAGGCAAGTCTCAACTTTTCAAAACCCTATGACTTGTGTAGAAACTTGCAATGCTACTTCAATAAAGAGTGCAAAAGTGCTTGATGAGGAAGTTGAAAACAATGATGTTGAGAAGGAAGATGATAATCGTGCAGCGGAAGAGGAGGAAGATGAAATTGTTGTAACTGAGGTGAATAAAGAAGTGAAAAAAAGAGATCAATCCAAAAGGAAGAAAGCATGTGACAAGATGGCAAGCAAGGTGATACCGAGTCAACACCTCCCATACCCACATGCACCATCAAAGAAAGATAATGCTAGGCAACATGCAAGGTTTATGGACATATTTAAACAACTTCATATAAATATTCCATTTGCCGAAGCGTTGGAGCAAATGCCCAAGTATGCTAAATTCATGAAGAATATGATCGCAAAGAAAAATAAGTACCCAGATGAGGAGACCGTGTTGCTTGATGCCCAGTGTAGTGCCATAATCCAAAGAACTACTCCAAGAAAGGAATCCGATCCGGGACGAGTCACTTTGCCATTAAATATTGGAGGTAACTTCACTGGTGACGGGCTGATTGATCTGGGGTCTAGCATCAACTTAATCCCTTTATCCATTGTCAAGAAATTAGGGAATATTGTGACGAAGCCTACTAGGATGACATTGCAATTAGCCTACAAGTCTATCACCTCACCATATGGAGTGGTTCAAGATTTGCTAGTAAAAGTAGACAAATTCTTTTTCCCGGTGGATTTTGTGGTAGTTGACATGGAGGAAGATCATGAGGTACCATTAATTCTTGGAAGACCATTCATGAAAACCGCCCGAATGATGATTGATATGGATGCGGGGATCATGAAAGTAAGGGTGCAAGATGAAGAGGTAAAGTTTAATCTTTTCGAAGCCAAGAAGCATCCTAAGAACAAGAAGGATAGTTTCCAAATCGATGCCACCGAAGAAGAACTCAAAGATGCTGAAAATCAAGTTCAGAAAGACAAAATGAAAGCATCTCATGATAGAAACATCAGCCACAAAGAAATTCAAGTTGGAAAAATGGTGCTCTTGTGCAAATCAGGACTCAAGTTATTTCCGAATAAAGGGAAGTCAAAATGGTCGGGACCATTTGTGGTAAAAGAGGTATGAAATTATGGAGCCATTGTGGTAGAGAATCCTAAGACAAATGAGAGTTGGACCGTTAATGGAAAACGGTTGAAAGATTACTTTGAGGGAGTGGAGCAACATGTACCATTTTTAGTTCCTTGAAAGCGTTGACCGTCGAGCTCAAACAACGTTAAACAAAGCGCTTTTTGGGAGGCAACCCAACGCAGTAAGTTTTTATTGCTTTCTCGTTTTTAATTTTAGTTTTATGTATCATCAGACCGGTTTGATTGAGCAGGAACAGAAACCTAAGAAAAATGCAGCACCGCGCCGCGAGACCTCATACCGAGGCGCGACACGTTGGCAGAAGCTTTCGCGCGTCGCGGAAGATCTGCGCGCGCCGCGGTGATGCGAAAGCAGTTTTTCCCCTCTAACCTGACCTCAGTTGCCTTGCGTACTGTGGTTAGCCGGAGCCCAACCCTCTTCTTTTGGGGGGAGATGCAGGTGCTCGACCAGATAAGTTCCAGGAGTAAACGGAAGGGGATAGTGAGCTGTTATGTTTATGATAACTGTTGTGATGATTTTTTTTATGTCATTTTGTTTTATTTTTTGTCATTTTTGCTTTTGTATTTTTTGTTATTTATCCCCAGTTTAGAATGAGTAGTTCCACAGCATAATGAAAAGCTCAGGCAAGACAATGAAAGTACCAACAATGGAGCAACATGCGTAAAGTGGTAGTGAGTGGAATTTTTTCAAAAAAAAATTAATTTTTCACTTTCTTTTTCAATACGTGACAAGGCAGGTATGAATTTTCGAACTTAAACTCTTAGTGTGTGCATGAAACGTAGATTGTTAGAAATACTGGCAGAAGTTCTTTATGGTACATTATTTTTGTTGGATCAGCTTAGCCTTAACCATTGTGAGGAAAGCTTTCCATTATTTATGATATGCAGGAGACCATCAATTTTTTTGACTTGTTTGTATTATGCTAAACCGTTTGTCGCATCGTTTGTGGAAATCTGTGGAAGTGATTTAGGCATTTGTTTGAATCCGAGAGTTTCTTTGAGCCGATTCCATCTTAAAACTTATTTTCTTCTGTGAGAGTGTGATCCTTTGCTAACCATTCTTTGAGCCTGAGGTCAAGATAAGTTTCATCATATGCACCAAGGAAACACCTGGTGAGTTTTGATCTCAATAAAAAGTTTTGTTTTGGACCATCAACCATAGAATTTGGTGATGTGTTTTCTCTTTGACCTTCATAGAAAGTAGGAGAGCATTCATATAATCTAAATACAGGTTGATCTCCAAGTTGGGGAGAGTCATAATCAAAAGAAGAGTAAGTATAGATGGTGATTTGCAAAGAACGAAAGAAATTCGTAGCTTGAAAAAAAAAAGAAACAAAAGAAAAACAATGTTTGAAAGGAAACAGTTGTTGAAAAAAAAAAGAGAAACATCGAGCTACGAGTGAAAAAGAAGAATGGGTGAAAAAAGTTTAAGGTAAAAAGGAAAAGGAAAGGAGTTATGATTTGGATGCTTCCCTAGAATAAGAACAACCCTCGTTTATCTTCTTTTCTTTGAATCTAAACCACATTACAACCCTGGAAAGACCTTCTGATTCTCAGATTCCACAGGACTTGATGCTAACAATATGGTGAATGTATGATATGGATTCTTGTTGATTTAATTGTTTGGATGAGTGTTTAACCCCTCTTTTATTCATCATACTTTTTGATGAGAGTGATTAGTGCTGATTCAACTGCGGTTGTGTAGTGTTTTGAACTTCTGGAGGTAATTTTCTTTCAAAATATGTTTCATGTGTGTGATCTGAGTTTGCAGGGAGATGAAGAGTGTCTGAATTGGTCACTGAATTGAACCATTTGAAAAACTTTTTGAAAAACTTGTTGCATGACTGGTGGTATGTTTTGTTGTTTTCATTGAGGTGAGTAATTTTGTTTAGGGACAAACAAAACTTTAAGTTGGGGAGAGTTTGTTAGGAGTAAATTAGTAGTATTTGCATGTGTCAAATTAGCTACCTTTTGAGCTGAAAGTGAACATATCTTGTGTTTTTTAAGGATTTTACGGTTAGAATTGAACTCTAGAGGTTCGATGCTAATTGTGGAACAATTTGCGTCACTTTGGGTGTTATTTGTGCAGATATTGAAGTTAAGAAGCAAAGACGGAGAAACACGCAGGCGTAGAGGCTCTGAAGAAGAGAAATCACAAAGAAGTGGGATAAAGCAAAGGTCGAGCCGCGCCAATCATGGGCGAGACGCGCCTTAACATTCTGACTTGGTCTCGCGCCTCGCCAATCCGTACCGCTCCGCGGTGGCTGCGTTACAAGGACAAATTGTTATAAATAGAAGCCCTAATCCTCATAAGAGGGAGATCTTTGGTGAACGAAATTGAGAGAGCAATCCTATTCCAGAGCCAACAACAACTTTCGACGGAGAATTCAACATCAATTGAAGATATTCCCTTGATGAAGATGAATCCCTCCATGAAATCTTGTGTGTTCTTCATGGCTATGGAGAGCTAAACCCCATTGTGTTGAGTTTAAGGTAGTAGTTAACCTATGAAGATGCAATTACTTTGATTAATTCCTGTGAACAACTGTTTAAGTTTTATTATCAATGAAAAACCTTGCCTTTATTTTATATCATTGTTGAACTATCAATCGAGAGATAGGGTTTATACTTTCGCCCTAGGTTTTTACATTGACTTGTTGATTAATACTCAGAGATGAGGTTTTGAAGAAGTTTTCATAAATCATCGTTATTCATTCCCTTTATCTTTATAGTTATTCTGAGAGATCGAATATCATACCGGTAGAGGTGGTTCTAGATTGATCATTAGACATAATATCAGTTTTGAGGATGAATGAAGATAATAATTTAGATAACGTTCACATGTGGATTAATTGATTATTGTATATGAATAGGTTGATGAACCCTAGAACTCAACATATTCATTCACCATTGTTATTCAATCTTTAAGATTTTATTCGTTTAAACCTTATTTTATTAATTGCAATTCGAGATCACATAATCAAACCAATACTTTTCATGACTCATTATAAAGTAACTATAGAACGGCAGCAATATTACTCAGTCTCTGTGGATACGATATATTAGAAAATATTTACCCTAAAATACTTTCAACAATGACATAAGTGATAGAAGAAGTACAATAATGCTGTAATTTCTTGGTGTACAAATAAATAGTTTGTCACAACATTTTTACCATGTGAGGCAGAGTACATAGTTAGCTCATTTACTTCATTTCAAGCAATTTGACTGGATTCATTATTGAAGGAGATGCAATGTGAAGTGCAGAAACCATTAAAACTATAAGTCAGACATAAATTAGGCCAAGATTTCAATTTCACTTGTGAGGAGCTAGCTCATAGAGACTAGGTACCACTTCATAGAGAGCAAGTGTTGAATGAACACTACTAGAAAATTCACTTTTAGTGATCGATTTAGTGTCTGGAAAATTTCGGTCATTGTAGAACTGAATTACTTACTAAAATTTGATATTCATGAGCCAATTTTATAAGGTCACTAAAATAAATCTGTCACCGATTTAGAGACTAAAATTTTGTGATTGCCTATTCGATCACGAAAAATATTTTTATTTACAAATTAATTTATATAAAAAAATTAGAGACCGAAATTTTGATCATTAATATTTTTTTGTCATTTTCTATTTTTAATCCTCATTATTATGTTACTATTCCTCTTCCTTTTTTATTTTAAGATTTTAATCTCTTTTAATTTTCAGAATACATCTTTTTATTGTTTGTACAAATTTAATATATATTATATAAAAATGATGTTATTTTATATTTATATATGCATAAATAAAAGTGAATTATATTTTTATTATACAATTTTTATGTGTACAATGAAGTTGCATAGTAAAATCAAATTTATATAGTGATTTTTTTAATTTTATTTAATAATTTTTAGAGATTTTATTTATTTGTTATATGTATATACGTTTAAATATAAAATATAATAATATATGTTAAGTGGTGTAGTGGTATTGTGTTATTTAAATATGCAAAGGTCATGAGTTTGATTTTTGGGTATCACAACTTTTAATTTTTTTTAAAAAAGTTTGATATTGTTCAATAAAATTGCAAATAAGGGATAGATTCACAAAGACATTAAAGATAGATAGATTGTGTTCTTAAGAGAACAAATAAAATTGATGCATACATCGGTTTATCAATTAATAGGGGAATGTTAAATGTTAATAATCCATGATCATTTGTATCATTTGTTTTTTAGTTATTATGTTTAGGGACTTTAACAACTAACTAATTAACTTAGTTAGCTAATTGAGTTGGTTACTTGATCAACAAAATATATAAAGCTATTGTATACTTTAAACTTCATTCTATTCAATAATCAATCACTTTTAATAATATGCTTCATCTTTTCCATTACATATGTATATGTATTCTTGCTTGCATCACTAAAAACAAAGTGTTGAGCTAACAATATCTGATAAAGTACAAGGAAACCTATCTATGTTAAAATAGAAGGATATTGTTGTAAAGCATTTGGAGGTTTTGCATGGACAATATGTCACAAGAGGACACAACAAAAAACATGAAAAATCTTGTTAACAATAGCGACAATACATCAATTTAAAACACAAATGACCGACGAAATAACATGAAAGATCACTATTGTTATTGACAAAGACAGATCATATACATTTGTTCCAAGACAAAAGTTTGATTGTCAAACCAGACATTCACATTCAACATGTTAATTATAACCATTATTATAAGTACCTATGAATTGAAATACACTTATGTAACACTCCCCCAAGTTATTCAATTGAAGAAAAGAAAATGATTCATCCACCAACTCAAATTTCAAAATCCAATGCTTGCTTCCATTTTGTAACCCAACATAATTATCATTCTATGAAAAACATCCTCCCCTAGTATGATTGTAAAAAACATCATTAACCAAGAAATCTAGACACAAAATATATAGAGTAATCAATTTGAACCTTTTGAATATCAAGGTCTAAACTCATTTTTTGTTGTTTACCAAAAAAACATATAGATTCAAAAGGTTACTTCACTAGAGTCAAAGAAATGAAAGAAAAGAAAAGGAAAGCGACCAAACATGATAAACATATCTTGTATTGTATGTTAAGGACACACACAAAGCAAAACAAAGCAAAGAAAGAACCTAAGAAAAAGATGCTTCCACTAAAGCTGGTTCGCTCTCTCATCTTAGGTGAATCCATATCCATCAACAACAACTCTCACTTTCTAAACCAAAATCACCATCACAATCACAATGAACAACAACAACAACAACCCAATGAAACAACAACAACAAGAAGAAAAAGATTCAGAAAAAGACATGGTCTTTTGTTTCTCCCAACCAAAGAAATCATAACAAACACATATAGGCTTGCCACCATTGCAAGAGATTTAGGAATGGATTTACACCCAACACCATCACTTTCTCACATCATCTTCTCCAACTCATCTTCTGCACCGTCAACATCTTCTTCTTCTCCTTCAACACCCTCTACATCTACGTTCTCTGTCTCTTCAGCTTCTTGTTCTCTTCTCAATGACGCTGTTCCAATTCCTTTTCCTTCTTTTGATACAGTGCCACTGACCCATCTTCGATACTTCGTCACGCTCTTCCCACGCGCTTTCAAGGTTGTTCTTTTTAACTCTGATGAGGATTCTAACGCTGTTGGGTCATCGAGTGGAGACGTCAGTAACTGGGATTGCTCTTCTGTTTCGCTGTGTTGTCGGGTTAGTGGTAATCGGGTTGTGACGATGGATGGGTTTTGTCGGATTCTTGCTGGGAAAGGTTGGACCTTTTTCAAGACGAAGCAGAATTCTTCCGGGGATTTGCGCGGTGGTGGTGTTGTTTATCTTTTCAGGAAGGTGGATGTGAACCGGGTTTGTGTGGGTCGGGTTGGAGGACGTGATGGAGCATGCAGAGTGAGGGAGGTGAGATTGCCGTATTTGGATTTTGAAAATGCTCCTCTCAGGATTTTGCAGTATATTTTGTTGATGACTGATGATATATTCTGTTTAGCATGAATCTGGTAAGTCTTTTCATCACTTTCTGCTTCATTCAATGTTTTGGTTTATTAGAATAGAAATGTGTTGATTAGGGTGACATTTGAACTGTGCAGTCCTTGACTTTGCATAGAACCATAATCAAATGTGGTTTTGATTATCTTTGAATTTGAGGGAGGTTTTACATGATGACAGAAGATGGAAAAAAACAAATAAAGCATCTGCTTTGGTCTTGCAAGATGTGGTTGATCTGGTTTAAGGACTATTGAAATGATGTTCTCTAGTGATGGGAAAGAGCTAGACTTTTTTGTATTAGCGGAGGTGCCAAAGTGATTCAATCTCTTGGCCTTATCATCTCTTGTATTGTATTGGTGAAGGAGGATTTTCCTTGGAGAAGTCTATGAGACGGAGACAAGACACAACATTGACATTGGTAATAATTTGAGAAAATAGAAGGAATCGATTAGTCATATTTGTTGGTGTTGGGTTAGTACGTGTCAGACACCATACAAACATGACTTCAATATAATTTGCCGGTTTTACAGAAGGGGAATTGTGAAATCCTTTGACTCATGTGGATTTTACCTTGAATGCACATGGTTTGTTGTTTGGCTAAGGAGGGAGGTGGAAGGAAATGAAGCCGAAAAGGTTGCTAACCTGAAGAGCTATAAAGTTTTCATGACAGCAGTTTATGGTAAGTTGCATTTGGTGGGTCACATTGTGTGTAGAACTCGAAGATGATGCTGGTGCCATTTTCTGTGTTCCTATATCAATGTGTATCTGGAGGATGATAATCATCAATTCTCCAATGCTCTGGAGGAGATTGTAGGGGTGTGATTTAAACTTCCTGTACTTGATCATCTTCATCCCTTTGGTTATGAAAGAAGTGCATATTTATGATTCATTTACTTTGTAAAAAAATAATGAAATTCTTCAAGCAACATGTTTTTCATAGGTGAGGAGGAGGGCCAGGGAATGTGAAGCTTATCTCTGGAAAAACAGCATACCTTGGATTAGTTAAAAATTGGGATGAGAGATGGATTTTGTTGGAAACATGAGCAACAAATAGTGTAGTGAAGCATCCTCTTAGAGATTAGTTCCAAGTTTTTGCAGATAGTCCCAATGTGTGTTAATTAGTTAGTCGATGGTTCTCATTGTTACAAACTAATAGTTTATTTGCGATGATATTTTATGTAAAATTTTGGATTTGAATATATGGTGACCATTAGACCAATAACAAAATTGAAAAAGTTAATTGATTATGACAACTATTTTTTGTGTTAGATGATAACTTAGTTGATTGAATTAATAAAGAGATAATGATTTTGTTTCAAAAACTTCACTAGAAAGAATGATTTTGTTTTATGGAGGATGAATATGAGAGCTTCTGACTCATCAAGGGGTAAAAAGAAGCCTGAGAAGAAGAGAACAAGTTACCATTATCTCACTGAACAAGAAAAGAAGAGCATCTTGAGCAAAGCTAATAACATAATAAAATTGAGCTTAGAAAATAAAGTTCTACGTGAGGTATCAAAAGAATAAAACAAAAAAAATTGTTGTTCAAAGACACTTGCAAATGGTCTCTATCTCAAGCAAAAATGTATATTCTTAATATGCAAGAATGAACATCAGTGGAAAATCATTTGGATGAATTCAACAAGTTAATGGATTATAATTCTGCCATAAGGAAGTTAATGATTTATGTAATGAGCATGGCATATATAGAAACAATAATGTCAGATGCATGTATGCAAACTTATCAAAGAATTTTTGGAGAGAACTCGTCCACACAGCTTGCTATTTGATAAATAGGTATCCCTGTACTACGGCTGTAAAACTCCTCAGCAAATATGAAACAAAAGACCAGCTGAATACAAAAACCTTAGAAGTTAGAACCTAGTTTACTACCATTCAAAGAAAAACTACAACCAAGAGCTAAAAAAGGATCTTTATAGTAGAAATCCTTACGGTTAAATAATCTAATCAATTTATAATCATAGATAATTTATATTTTGTAATTGGTCACTAAAACTAATTGTTCCATTTTCTTAAGATGGTTATAAATCAGTTATTAATCAGTTTTATAATTAATTTTGATTTAAAAAATTTTTAAAACTATTTTTTATATTAAAAAAATGTTTTTTTAAATTATATTTAAAAAAAATACTTTTTCAGAAGATAAAAAATTTATTTCAGAAATAAATTGGAAAATTTATTATTATAAAAGTTAATTTAAAATATTTTTTGTGATTTTCAAAAAATTGACTAATTTGATTCATATTTTTTATATGGATGTCCAAAATATAGATTTAGTTAAAACAATTTAGATATAAATAATCCAAAAAACCAATTAATTTGAGCACTCCTAATAAGTAGTAGGGATGTTAAATTCAATGAAAAGGATAGTGATTAACAAGATTGCTTAAGTGATTGACCTGAACAAAGATAAAGACATAACCGAGGTTGATGTGGAGCCTAAAATGACTAAAATTGGTGATTAGGATGCAGGTGATGATATTGGAGAAGATCCTTGAGATTCAAATGAATAAAATGACTATGTATTGTGTAGAAACGGAGTAAGATGAGCCATCAAACACCTATAGTATGAACACTAACTGAAATTGACATATTTAAGCATATAATTGACATTTTTCAATATTTCATGTAATTTTCTCTCCTCAAACACCTCTAGTATGGACACAATGGTTGAAATAGTAAAAAAAATAAATCTAGAATCTAACAAAAGAGAGCAAGGAAGAAAATGTCCCTAGTAATATATTTATGCTAGATTGCAGGTTTTGGTATGTACATGTTCCACCTCTAGTAGTAGAAAGCTTATATACCTCTGATTACGTTATTAGAAATATATTTCCGCTAAAATTAGTCCATGGTCAAAAAGTAATATCATTCCAAGGAGCACAACAGATTCAAAACGGAGGAAAAGTCAAGTATATATTTCCTTCAATAAAGTGAGGCAATAATATACATCAAGTACAATAAAGTTTCAGTTGATTCAATTTCCTATACGATCCCTTACATTTCACCTTGAGAAACAGCTGTGAGAATACAAGAAAATCGTACAACTATACATAAATATGATATACATGTCTCACCAGTAGCTCAACCATTTCCCTTGTTTATTCCCCCTTCAATGGCTCCATTGCTGTTCCAGGAGAATAGTTCATATTGCAGCATCCAGCTTCATGTGCCCAATGAAGTTACAAAAAGTGAAGTTCACAAGGATGAAGACAAATCTATCCACAGGGTTATGACTTATGAATTGTCCTGATGAATGAGCTCAAGTTTGCCACTATTGACTTGAAATCTATCTTCACTTCATATCTTTCCATCAAAACCTAACATAATATCTTCAGAATATCTTCCATTAAATCTATCTTCACTCGATATCTTCAGAATTATTGCAAATATAAAAGAGTCATCCAACACTACTACTAGTACAAATATTCAAAAAAGTTGAATATTGATGACAGAAAATGAAACTATAGGAAATAATTATCAAACTAATTAAAATCAGACTAGACAATGAACCTGTGTACCGATTTAAGATTCAAATGTTCGACCAAAATTCAACCAAGAATGGACTGGTAATATTTAAATTTAATTTTCTATATCTAACCATATTACTTTTTTATATAAATTTTAACAATATACTATAATGGGTATTTCTTTACCTAAACATCTTACTGATAATAATATTACAATTAGTAAAACATTATTTTAATTTAAAACTAAATTAAACTTAAATGGTAGTAAGTTAGTAACATTTTTAACCATAACTTTTTTCTACTTTGAAATTGGATTCTGATAATTCTATTTCTGACTATATTTGCCTATTGTTTCACGACAACATAATCCGCAACTGTTAGAATTTGCCCCGATTTTGACGGAAACCCCCTGCTTTGACCAGGTGCACTGGTTAGAATTTTTCTCAATATTCAAAGTCGAGGACGGGGTGTACATGTGAATATATCTGTCAGGCAACATTCCAAGAACCCACCCTATTAGTAAAAAATATTATTTTTTATATACATACCACCCCAGGTAGCGGAGGAGCGGAGCGGCTGACTCCAAAAATTAGATTGCGGGATGACCGCTATTTAATTATTTTTTAAACAAATTATATAAATAATAACTACAAAAATAAATCAAACAAATAAATCAATAATACAACAAAACCCATACAAGATTCATAAATCAAACTATCAAAACACAAAGATTAATCAAAAACTCTTAATCAATTCAACATCAACAACTCTTAAATTTAATCAAAACATCACATCTCAAAATTCAAACTTAGACTACTATTATATCAAGAATTAACATACAAACTATTCTTCTTCAAACAAAGCAACCTTGCATTAATTTAAAGAAATTGATACTAACAATAAATAGAGGAATATATTGATTTAGATAAAAGATTTAGATGATTTATACAGGAAAAAGAATAATAGAGGAAGAAGAAGAAAAGAAGAATAGAGGAAAAAGAAGAAAGGTACAAAGACAGCGGCAATGGCTTGCCCTTCGAATGGAATCAAACGCGAGAGAGGAGAAGAACTACACGGGCAAACGCGAGAGACGAGTAGAAGTAGAGTTAAACACGATAGAGGGAGAGGAAATGGAACTTAGGGCAAATGACAAAAAAATTAAAGGTGTTTTGGGATTTCGCAACAAAAACACAGAAAGTAAGTTGGTTCAGGAAACCACTCCGCTTCGCAACCTGCGATTGTTCCAAAAGTGTCCGCGATTGAAAACTGTTCCGCGACGTGCGATTTTATGTCGGCCGGCCTCCGTGCCAGTCCCTCTCCTGGGATAGCGCCACTATCAGCCGGGATTGATAACTCTTATAAATACTTATGCATTTTATGTAATATGTAGTTAAATACTATAAATATAAATGGCGAAGGCGGGGGAACCAATTTCAATCGGAACGAGTGCATGGCGGAAGAAACTGATCTCTGCCGAGGGTGGGGGAGACAAAACATAACCCACCCCTGACCCACCATGTTGTCTTTCTCCTGTGTTTTAAATCTCCACCTTTAACCATATTCTTTCCCTTTTTTTCAAATTCTTAAACCCCTCTACCTAATATATTTCAAGGGCCATAGTTTCTCCACATTATTTCTTCATGTTGAAATTAACATGAGAGATCCTACTAATCTAATTCATAAACAGTTTATATTGAAAATGAAAGGTAAAAAACTAGTATTGAAAAAAGAAACAGTAATGACACCTAAAACCGGCTTGTTGTATGCCTATGGTCAAATTGAGTTGCAAAATATACAGAAAACGGCATTAATGTTGTAAATTGCAGATAGTGAAAAATAGTGAATTGTTACGATTCTGCTATATACTGATTTTATAGCACCACTATATCAGCTATTTGACAACATTTGGCCCTAATGGCATATCGTGGAACAATAGCAGTTTGTTCAAATTCGGGGATACTATAGCGGTATAGCGGCTATTTAACAACATTAAACCGCATAAGTCATACATTGAGGAATTAAGGAAGCAACATAAAACAAGTCAAATATAAAATACAAAATGGAGCCACTTTTAGGTAATATATTTCTCAGACTGCATTTATGAACTGCAACAAACCAGTTGACAGCAGGTTTTGACAGTTTTATATCGGTTCTCGATTTGTAAATCAGATTTTTTTCTAGGCGGATTTCAGTCCTAATTGGACTATATGCATATCCGATTTTGGTTTGATTGGTCTAACGAGCAGGTCCAAATTTTGATTACCCTAATAATTCTCAATAAGATATACACAGCATGATGTTTTCCACAACCCAAACATCACAAGTGACAATTAAAGAGGTGAACCAGGTTATGCGCAATATGTAGTTTCTCAAATACTTTGTAAGAATCTCTAATAAATTTAATTCAAAATTTCATATAGAACTCTCATGAATCCTAATTGCCCATTAAAACTACTGGACAAAACATGAGAAATTATTGATATTCCTAATAATCCACATAAAAGAAATTCTTCCAGTTTTATGAAATGCTAAGTTTCTCTATGACAGAGTACATCTACCACCACCGCCGTTGCCACTAATATGCAGTGGAACAATGTTATTTACCTTACATACGTCTTGGTTTCTGCTGCGGAGGGTATCCTGGCATTCCCATTTGGTCTTTTCTCCTCAACTGTCAAAAAACAAAATAAAACAGAGTTAGTTACATATTACATCGACCACAAAAAACGAAAAAACAGGATAATAATTTCCTCCTTTTCCCAATAAACAATAAACCTGTTGCTGCTGATGGGCCTGTTGCGGAACACCTCGTTGCATTGGGATGCCAGCAGGATTAATTCCACTACCCATCCCTGGCTGGGATGGGAGGTTATAAGCTTGCAGCTGATGCATTCTTTGCATGCCAACATTCATTGGTCGAGGGACAGGTCTATTTGATACATGACCACCAGGCATGTTTCCAGCAATAGCAGCTCCAGACGAAACCTGAAAAGTTATATACATTAAAAAGCATTAGGTGGAAATGTTTAAGCATGCATATGCTTGCTCGAGTCCAAGTATGCCAATATAAACCTTTACTTACAAGAATCATGAGCAAGCAATTTAAAATGACTTAAACTTCAATAGGAATCAAAACTTTTCATTAATAGAAGCTACTCAAGTATGTAATCAAGTCATAGTAAGTATAACAAAACCATTGAAAATATTCATAACCTCTAAGGAAAGAGCAGTTAAACTTGGGGCAGCCTAGGTAATTCATCCCAGTATTTTAAAATCGGAACAGACTGGTCAACTGGACAGGTCTAACCGAAAACTGGACCTATGGCCTATCGGATTACTATATTAGATTCAGACCGCACATGTATTTGAACCGGTTCAAACTCGTGTAAACCAGCAGGAACCGATGCAGTCCAGTTTAGTGAAAATAAGTTAGCATTTTAATTACAAAATGATATGATGCGAGTGGTCTGATCAAGGATCGAAGTGATGGTTATCAAATTCACGATCTAAATCTTAAAATCTTATGATTTTACGATCTCACTCATCCCCAATGATCTAGATCTTAAGTAGAATCGTGTGTTGTAGATCTTAAGTAGAATCGTGTGTTGTAGTCAAATTGTGAAAAAATGGTAAAAACCAATTATTATGTGTGATTGGCCAATTCCGACCACAATCGGCCATTTTTCTGCCCCCACCATTACAAGCCGAAAAGGATGACGATACAAAGGCGCAACAATTTTGGTTCGGCGGCGTCCATTTTCCCACAAATACACTTGCCTACGAAAATATAATATTGAAATACTTATTATTTTCCATTTAAGTAGTATCTTATGATTTGTTACGATCTTATGTTTTGCAATCTTGCTACCCCCTCTCGATCTTACAAAATAATTGAGTAGGATCTTCCGGTCTTAGTTGCGATCTTATATTTTAAGATCTTACCATCCCCTCCCGATCTTATGCAAGATCCCGATTTTGACAACCTTATAGAACCCGCATTACTAATCTTCAACAATGCACCTTCTGCCACTGCACCATCTGTCCGTCGAGTTTTGGTTAAACCGGTCAAACTCGTGTAAACCAGCAGGAACCGATGCAGTCCAGTTTAGTGAAAATAAGCTAGCTTTTTAATTACGAAATAATTAGATGCAAGTGGTCTGATCAAGGATCGAACCACATTACTAATCTTCAACAAATGCAACTTCTGCCACTGCGCCATCTGTCCGTCGATTACTCTAATGTTGCTTTTAATTCATATATCCTATATAGGTATTTGATTTAAGAAAATCACATTGCAATTAATACTTGCCACATATCTTGTACTATATATGTGTAATATTTAGGTAATCATTCATCTCTTTTTTGGGTATAAGGTCATATTAGATGTAAGTGGTTTGATCAAGGATCGAACTCGCATTAATAATCTTCAACAATGCAACTTCTGCCACTGCGCTATCTGTTTGTCGATTACTCTAATGTTGCCTTTAACTCATATATGCAATACACGTATTTGATTTAAGAAAATCGTATTGCAATTAATATTTTCCATATAACTTGTACTAATCAATCATTTCTTTTTTGGGAATAAGGTAATAATTCATCTTTAAACGCGAAAGAATCCAAATATTAGGTAATAACTCATTATTTTTAGTTTTTGACGCGTAACTTGTACTATTATAGAATTCAAATTGTAAATACAAAAATGATATATATTATATTAACTAATAAGTCTTCCTTTATTTAAACAATAATAAGTTATTAATATTAACATTCAAATTTAGAAAGAATAAATTTAGGATACTAAGTATTTTATAAAAAATATATATAAATTTAAGTTGTGAATTTATTTATTTTTTGGGACACAATGGAGCCAAAGTCCAAAAAGGAAAAGAAAACTACAACGCTACAAGCTGAGGTAACGAAAAATCCCAAAAATCATGAAGCTAACATCTAAGACACCTGAAGAGGAGGCAATTGGAAATCTAAAAAATCCACTTCTCTAACACATTTCATGTTGGACAACACATCAACACATCTATTTTCTTCCTTATAAATATGCATGAAACGAACATTCCAATCGGGGGAAAGCAAATGTCTAATCTTACGCTTGATAGTCCATCCCATAGAACTCCCGGTATTGCCACACACCCACACCATCGATACTACGAACAATGACCTCCAAATCCACTTGCACTATCAACTTCAAAATACCTTTTCTCCTAGCCAAGCTCAAACCTTCATACACTCCCTGCTATCAACTTCGAAATACCTTTCCTCCTAGTCAAGCTCAAACCTTCATACACTCCCCATATCTCCGCCATATAAGCAGTAGTTTTCTCCTTAGTTTTTGCAAAACCACACACCCAAACATCATTCTCATACCTTATCAACCCTCCACAACCTGCAAGCCCACAACTTCCTTTGGATGCTCCATCCGTACTCAAACAAAACCATCCATTTGGAGGGTTTTTCCACTCGCTATTGTTGGTTACCTTAGGTCTCTTAGCCATATCACTCTCAACTTGTTTAGCCACTACTTCCTTTGGATGCTCCATCCATACTCAAACAAAACCATCCATTTGGAGGTTTTTTCCACTAAATATTGTTGGTTACCTTAGATCTCTTAGCCATATCACTATCAACTTGTTTAGTACCAAAAGATGATGAAGATCTTGATCCATAATATATTGGGGAAGACAAAGAAGACTACATGTCTAATAGCAAAGGAAATGATGATGAAGAATTAGATTTTCATAATGCTTAAACTTTTATTTGAGTTTTGATAATGCTTAGAAAACAGTTTTGAGATTTTCATGATGCTTAACTTTTTTGTTCTCTTGAATTTTGTTGGAATTATTGACAAGTATGTTATGCTTAAAATTGAGGCTTTTCCTTCTAACTACGAATACTGCATGAATTTTAAGTAATTTATTTCATTTTTCAGCCACTATGTTTTTATTAGTATTAATTGTATAATAATCCCTAAATATATGAAATAGCACCCGCTCCGCTCGGCTTCATTTTTAGGGTTGGCCGCTCCTCTCTCCTCCACTATCTGGAACTGACAACAGAACTAACGTTGTCCTTCACTTGTCTAATAGTCACTTATTGCTCTTTCTAATTTCAAACTTATAATAATATTTCGCAAAAAGTAAAGATTCATATAGTACTGCACTGCCAGATTAATAAAATAAATACTAACTAAATCCGGTCAGTAGCTAAACTTCTGAGAGTATTACTCTTTTACAATATATGACTATTTTCCACTAAAAAACAATTCAGGGACAAAGCTGAATCATGTCCACTAGTTCTGATATACCCTACTCATTGAAAATTTTAAATCTACAACACTTATCAAAATGGGTACATGATAACTCAAGCCTGCACAATTTCAGTTTATAATGATATATTTCTATAGGACTTTACCGGCTGTGATTGCTGCATGTTGGTTGTCCCTTCAAAATCTGTTGTTGTATCCACTGGACGTGTGGGATAATTTACAAATGGCTCTCCAGGTTGGCATGGTACAAGTGCACTGGGCATTGATTTGACAAAAATGTTTAATCAAAGACAATAAATGATTTTGGAATGCATGCTTAATGAAGACAGCTGCTTTACTATAGTATACATAGAGCAGGAAGAGGAGAAATAATGAATATTTATTTATAAATCTTGCAAAGAAATTTTCAAAGTAATGAAAAGTAACCAATAATTCTGGGAAAAGGCTTTATGCAATAAAAATGGGGAAAAGGCGAAAAGACCAAAGCAAAATAGCAAAGGAGGAAGGAAGAAAAGGCCTTACTTCCGCCCAGGCTGTGGTTCCATTTTGAAATACCTGGAAAACAAAGTATAACATGTTGAAAATATAATATCTCAAAGATAAAAGGGAACTAGTTAAATACCCAACAAAGATATTACATATCTAACAAGGTGTATTTCCATCAAAACTCATAGTACATGGTCTTTAATGTAAAAAAGATTTACAAATGCAACAACCAATTTTTAAACTCGCCGAAGGCATAAAACTAAATCGGCATGAGGACATCAAATCTCAATTACCACTAAAACCAGTGATCCAGCAATATATGGAAGCTCTCCAAGGATATATATATATATATATATATATATATATATATATATATATATATATATATATATATATATATATATATATATATATATATATATATATATATATATATATATATATATATATACACGTTAAAAAGGCTGTTTGTTTCGGAGTTTTTTGGTAAAAAATAACTTTTATATTGGATAAAAAATGCTTCTAAAATTTTTAGTGAATTTGCTTTCAGCTTTTGAAAAATATCAGAATCTAAAAATCTTAGTTTTGATTATTTTTTAGTAGCTTCTAAACAAACCGAAATTATAACTACCTATTCAAATTCAAATAAAATGTATTTTTTAATAATTTGACTCTAATTAAAATTTTCTGATTTACATAAAATCTCAACAGAATAAATCATTTTTTTAACACTCAAAATGAAAAAGACAAATCACAAGCAATTATGAAACAGTCAGTAGACCACTTATATGAAAACATAACATGAAATATTTGATAACACTCTAAAAAAATTGAACCATAACACTCTAGACCCTTGGACATCAAGGGTCTGATGACACTCCATGAACCAACTACCCCAAAAGCTTAAACTGTTAAGCAAAAAACATATAAGTGAAACATATTATAAATTCACACAAAAACTTTAATCCAGCAGCATTAGGGCTACATAACTGCTTTTTGTGTAAATAAAATAGTTTAGGTAAAGCTTCTGGAGTTTCTTTAATGATGACTACAACGTAATAGTTGCTCATCCTCAATAACTTTTGAAATTTTCAATCAGGATTATGTTAAATACAACAATAAGAAGGCAACTACATCAGTTCCAGAAAATCTTTGATAGTATGCCATATCAAGAATATAAAAAATGGAAGGAGAATATGTTGTATCTAGTCATATTTCTGTAGGCAGAAAAACCATAAACAAATATAAGTTAAATCCAGAGAACGGATTCAAAATTTAATCATAGCAGTGGCCACAAGATATTTAATGATAAGTATTATTTAAAGGGGGATTGTTAACGTAGACCCACTTATTTTTATGAAGGTCTATTTTAGCAAGCATTAACTAAAAAATGGTTGAATGCACTTTAAGGTGCACGTTGCTAAAACACACCTTCATAAAAATAAGTGGATGTATTTTAGCAAATCCCTGTGGGATTTGCTAGATGTACACTTATATTTATGAAGGTATGTTTTATCAAACTTTAACTAAAAAATGGTTAAATGCACCCTTAGGTGCATGTTGCTAAAATAGACCTTCATAAAATCAAGTGGGTCTACGTTAGCAAATCCCTTAAATAAATACAAATGAAAGGTATATATTTTAACACATTGAATGTGGTTTGAATAATTTTAGAAACTTTTTAAATTGTGTAATTATCAATATGAGCATATAAATACTATTTATTAATAATATAACATTATAAGGTATGAGAATATTTTTTCTCAATACATAATTAATATAACATTATAAGGTATACGAATACTTTTCTCAATACATTCTTAACTAAATTTTACTGCATTCGAATGTCACATAATATTAGTTTTATGATTGGCCGACAAAAACACTATTAATATAAAATAAAATTGATTAAACAATAAACAGATTAAGCACAAAATGTAATTATGTTCCAATCAGCGGCGGTTATGCCCATGCTTGCGCTTCCCTAGTTCCATCTCTAGTTAAATCATCCTTTTAATCACTAGATATGTAAATTTCATGCAAGAATACAAGAAAATAAAAGGAGTCTTACTCATGCTCCAAAGCTTGTGCTGCTGTTATACGCCTTTTAGGATCGTATCTGCACATAGGTACACAAGCCAATATTAGAGGGCAAAAAATACAGAAAACTTTCATTAAAAAAGAAAGTCATACATCAAATTCACGTATCAACAAATACTAGATGAAATTCTTACAGGTTGAAGGCCACATGTAACAAAACTGAAATAGGGTTGCATTTGGTTAACTAAAATGACTATAATGGGAATGACATAGAATCATAACTCCTACTAGCAATATTTAGCATTAAAAATTAAATGAATATGTCATTCTATCACGGCATGGTATGCCAAATCAGATAGGAATCAGAAAAATGCTTGGTGGCAATATTCCTGTAGATGGGGCTATCACGAAGGCCTGCAAAAGAGAATAAGTAAACATGATAGAGAGATCCGCACTCAGTTACAGAATAAGGGGGTCACTCTCGAGGTTCTGAAAGATGTGAAGCCTACACATGAGACATGACAGCTGGCAGCACGACTTCGATTGGTGACTATCATATTTCCATCACAGGCATGGCTCGCTGTTCCATTTTGAACAAACTCATCGAGGAGTAGAGGTGATTGAGGAAATCCGAGGTCAACTCCCAACTCATGGTCTACTATGGCCTGCTGAGATTCACCATCTCTATTTTAGGTATTCGGGAAATCCTTCTCAATAGACGAAATATTCCCATTATGTAAATGCCAATAGAATCAATGTTATTCATTGTGAATTTGAACATTTTGGCATTTTTTTCGTTTCTTCAAATGATATTGTTGATTGTAAATATATTGTGTTTGTTATTTGATTATCTTCTTATTTTATAGAATCTGAGTTTCCTTCAATACTCAAGGATTGATTTGATTTGATCCCTGTATTATGGGTTTGTGTTTGATTTGTTTCTTCTATATATACATGTAAATCTCTTATGAAAGTTGTGAGAAGTATTAAGATTAAGGTTATTAGAGTTTATCTAAGATATGTTGGGACACCCGCTACTGGGCCACTTGAGTCACACTCCAGTTGTCTGGTCCTGGGCATGAGGAGGAGGGGGTGTTGAGAGACTCATATTAGTTTAGATATGGTCTAAAAATATGTTTATAAGTGGGAGGCATCTCCCACCTTAAGAGTCAGTTTTGTAAGGTTGAGTTTGGACACACCAAAATTTTAAGAGATATGGGTCAATCATTTGTTTCTTTAGTTTCAACAATGGCACTTGTAGAACCGGCTATTGGGTTAGCCATTTTCATTATAAATTTCTAGATCCCAAGGACTATTATAGTAGAAATTATTAACAGCATTCAAGGAATAGCCCTAAATGTCTGTGGATATAAGCAACTTATTACATGGAAGGCTTGAAAGAAGAAAATGAAATAACGACACAGGTCATAATAGATAGATGTTCGTGCTAGTTCTTCCTCTAGCATGACAGCTCCATTTCAGGGAAGGCTTTTTGAACTATAGTACCATGATACTCTGTTTTTTGGGGCCCTGGTTCGTGCGGGTTCTTGCTCTAGCATGACAGCTCCATTTCAGGGAAGGCTTTTTGAACTAAAGGTACCATGATACTCTGTTTTTTGGGGCCCTGCTTTGGTTTCTGGTTTGGTGGTTGCACGTGTGGGCAACAGTATTAGTTGTCGCATTAAGGGTAGTGGCAGTAAGGATGGGTGATGATAGGAGCAGTTGGCAGGTGACATTCGTCATGGTGGTCACTGTGGGACGGGTGAGGATTTCCATATTTCTAAAAGAAGGTATAATGCTGCTAGATAGAGTTAACTTAATTAGCTATTAATGGAAGGCATGATCGTTCACTTATTTGATAGAATAGCCATTCAACTTATTCCTAATCTCTTTCCATAGTAACTGCCAAATATAAGCCATTTTGGCTATTCAAACTCTTAGATTGCTCACAATAAAGTTGGTTGATAGATTGTTTTAGGCAGCGTTACCAAATATCCGCAATTGCGGCGCTATGGTGGATATACATGGCGGTTTTTGAGCTAGCCGCAATGGTAAATATCGGCCGGTATTGCGGGTTTTTCCGCCATAATTCGCTATAACAGCACCACAAAGCGTCCGGTATGGTGGAATTTCGGCTCTCCGACATGGAGCGCCATCTACCATGGGCAACACTGGTTTTAAGTAACTCATTCTTTCATAGAATTATACAAGCGGAAAGAAATTTCCCCTAATATCCCTAGTTTGAAGAATAATGATAATTCGTACTCGGGGAGAATAAGAATTCATCATGTATTGATTGATTTCCTTCTATCTATTTAGTGTTGTAGAGAAGATCCTCAAAATCCTTAGTATCAACAAAGCACTCAATGACAAATATACTCTTTTGTGGTTCAGATGGCGATTTACAAGGATAGCAGCAATGCTGAAATCTCTAACAAATGGGAAGAATCAACATTGCCACACAAGCTAAGCAGATTGATTGCATTAACTACTAAACACGATAACCTAAAATAATTCAAATTTCAAACAACATAGAAAGAAGTCTATGCTGTCAATCTCAATGGTGGCTCAGAGGGACTGGCTCCGAAACTAGAATAGTGGCGTGGCGTATAGCAGAATTATTGCTATTATAATATTACTATGTTTTTACTAAACCACTACTACATGTATATAGATTCCAGTCTCGATTATAAGCAAAAATACCTACCCTCACACTGATTAAGAATTTTAGTTAGTTGTAAATAATTTCTTATTATAATAAAAGAAATGTTTGTACTTCCTAAATTGAATTTCGTGGAAACTTGTTCCCTAAGAATAAAAAGGTTAGTAGAAAATAAAATCAATACTACTTGAAGGGCATTTCAAGAATGATATCATTAAATTAGGTTAAATTAGTTTTCTTTAATTGGCAACTGTTAGTATGTTAGTATACTTTTTCCCCTTTACCAGGGTTTGAACTCTGGTCCTTTCGCTACTTTAACTCAATTAACCCTTAGTTCATACCAGTTAAATCATACTAGATTTGTTTTAATTTTCAACCACAAAACATGAGTATTTTTGTACTTATAATCAAGACAGGAGGGACTAAGTATATATAACTATGAATCATAATTAATACTATTTATTAAATAATTAATACTATATATACCAAAGTTCTACAGCATGGTAGTGGCTCACTAGGTTTGCAGACTTATAGAGCTGCGTTGCCCAGGGTATGAATCCTATCTTGTTTACTTTTCACATTTTTTAATAGTTTTAAGTGGTACGTGACCAAGCCCATTCTAATCTAACCCTAGATCTCAAGGATTTTGTATCCCTGCAAACAGACTACCAAGGCGCCGCATTTCTTCTGCTTTCTTCATTTGTTTCTTAGATCCCTCATCTTTGCATCCTTCTTTCGTCCTTTCTTCTTCTTTGACTAGATGCCCTTCCTCTTCATTGTTTTTATTCTTTTCTCATCCACATCAATTTTTTTCTGGCCATAAGAAACAAAAGTCCCTGTGGCGGCTGCGACATGACAAATTCGGCGCAATTCCAGCGCAATTTGGGGTCGCAGTAGCCGCACCTGCAAAACGTTTTGCAGTGGGCACCATAACTGCACCACGATTAGCCGCAAAAGCGGCGCTATTCACAGTATAGAAAGAGGTAGGGAATGTTTGAAACAAATTAACATGTGAACCGAAACTATAAAATTAACAACAGGAACAATTACAACAATAAGTGATGATGACAATGATTATGATGAAGAAGATGATCACAAAGTTAGAAAACATAAGTAACAAAAAAACACAAACCCATAACCACCTGGATAAGGCAACGAAATATTGAGGCTTATTTGACCACCCTATCACAGTATTGTGGGGGATATCACTAAATCATTAGCACATAAGGGGGTAACTTTTCATCATGTTCAACTTAGCATCATTTAGAATTTAAATGAAAAAGGAAATACTTACTCAAGCATCTTTGACAAAAGGTCATATGCAGGACTTTTTGGAGATAGGTGTACAACACTATAGAGATTAGCATTGTCACTGTTTGCAAAAAGCAGAACAGGTCCATTAGTTTCATGAAGAAAAAAATATATGCATATCAGTTACAAAGAACAAGCACGTAAAAGAGAAAACAAAGGACTCAACACTATGAAAATATGTCTATCCTGCATTTATTAGAATTACACAGCAATTAATGATCTTACTATTTGTGTCCTTGTATATGTTGTGTATCCTGTTGCCAATGGGGATGATGTTGTAAGGAGGGCCATTTTTCTGATGTGGGATGGCCTGACACATTAACAATGACCAGGATGTGGGTTTGGGATATCATCAAGAGAATAAACATCCCCCAACATGGAGAAAGGAAAACAGTAAGCAAATAAATTACCTAAAACCTTGAATATCTTGTCAAGTTGATCAAGCTGCACAAGTGGAACAATGATTATTTAGAATCCAACAATGATACTACATCCAATAATAATACTCAACTGTAGAATAAAAAGAACACAAGTTTTAGCATCAAGTACCTGAAAAGGATTTGGTGTAGCTTTGACTTCTGCACCTTGAAACAGTGGCTTCAAGGTCAACAACTCAGCAAAAATGCACCCCACAGCCCACATATCTAAATGTCTCTTTAAGGAAAAGTAACTGAACCGCTATTAGAATGAGATCAAAGGGAATTCAGACACATTTATTTATCACACACAATTGATTAGTCTATCTTTCAATTATGTGTACCAAAGTCCCCAACATTAACTACATCCACTAAATAAATTACATTCATCAAAAGTTAGTCATACCATGTCAACCTTTTGTGTATGCTCTGTTCTAAATATTGCTGTGTCAGATTCATCAAAACCGTAACTTATTCAGACATCAACCTCAAGTCAAACTAAGGATAGCAAAAACACCAATGTAATAAAAAAAAAGTACAACACGGGTTAAAAGACTGAAGAAATACCCTTGATGGATTGATAACGATCATAACATCACACAAGTGTAACTCCAAAGTTAACATAATCTTTTATACAGTAAATCTTGACACACAACACACACAGAGATGGAGGGGGAAAGATACACACCCCTAAAATTAAAGGATACCAACAGCACTGGTATAATGTTTCGC
Source organism: Vicia villosa (assembly GCF_029867415.1). Classification (NCBI taxonomy): domain Eukaryota; kingdom Viridiplantae; phylum Streptophyta; class Magnoliopsida; order Fabales; family Fabaceae; genus Vicia; species Vicia villosa. Next base: position 40,145,465 of record NC_081182.1, on the reverse strand, counting down.
TCCAAGAAGCAACTCGGGAGCACGATACCAAATGGTTACAACAACCTGCATGTCAGTATTTTATAAATCAGGAATCTAAACGATCAAACATATCAAAAGGTAAAATGAAGTACAAGTGCACAGCTAATTGAAGTTAAAGATGACAATAGACCCAACGGCAAACACATAGAGAATCAAAACACATAAGTTTTGACGGAAGGCTCAACAGTTCAACAAGTTAAACTTGAAACAAATAACAATATCCATCACTCAGTAAGCTTACAGCAGAAAGCTGGGATAGTGCATAAACATTTAATGTAGTCTTACTGCAGGTATTATATGCATAGCCAGATTTCAAGTCAAATATTAAAAATAGAAGAATCATGCAGAGAATATACATGAAGATTTCTCAAATACACAGATGAAAAATGTACCCATACCCCATTTTCAGATAATGGCTTCAGAGGGGCTTGATATATCCTTGCAAGCCCAAAATCAGCAACTTTAACAACTCCATGTTCCTCCCCATCACCCATAACCTTTTTGAAGAAAGCTCGTTAGAAAAATGAGTCCACAGATAAAAGATGGACAAGTAAATTTAAACTCAAATGTCTACTTCGGGGGATAAAATTATTAATCATATCATAATAAGGTGGCAAAACTCGTACCAATATATTCGATGGCTTCAAATCTCGATGTATTATCCAATTACTGGAGGGAAAGTATAATAATACAATAAATCAACACAGGAAAAAAAATAAAATGGAATATTCTTCAACTTCACAAAGAATAGACTAACCTGTGCAGATAGTTCAGTCCATTGAGCAACTGCCATAGTATCGATTTAACAGTGTACTGGTTAATCGCTTGGTTGACCTTATCTCTATGATGTCTTATTATTTCCTGCCATTCAAGATTGCAATCTTTATACTCAACTAACTACAAGAAACAATTCCTTGCTGCCTACATATATTTCTTCCCATATAAATTCACACAACTTTTTAAGACACTGAAGTAACAATAGCACAAAATCTGATATAAAACTCATATTTAAATGAAAAAATGAAATATTTAAATGAAAATAACCTAAAAAATAAGACATTCAGAAACTATAAACTTTCAGCAGGAAACACTGGTAAACTGCAAAACAAAATGACAATTTCAAGTCAAATGCGTCGTCGACTCACATAAAGGTCATGTTCGGCATAATCAAAGGCTAGATACAGAGACATGTCTGTATGATTGATGTGAACATTCACAAGCTTCACAACATTTTCATGAGTGATCTCCCTCAGCAACTGCAAAATCAAATTAAAAAATACTCAAAACCAATCCAAACCATCAAAACTTCAAAAATTGAAATAACCGAAAACATCCGCTACACAGAACAGTTGCATTAGTACTAACAATCCAGTCATTTCAGCGAGTTTGGTTCAAAGCTCTTCATCAGCTGCAACATAAAATTCGGAGAAAAAATTTATAAATAAAAAAAAAAGGAAAAAATATTATACCATGATTTCACGAATGGCGGTGGGAGAGACACCGTCGCCGTCTTTAGATTGTTTGAATTTCTTGATGGCGATGGATTTTCCGCGGTTTGTAGCGGACTTGATCCGAGCGAGGAAGACGAGACCGTAGGTTCCTTCTCCGATCTTCCCGATCAGATCGTACTGCTGAAGCCACTCTGGTTTGTTGCTGCTGGAGCGGTTGCCGTCGCCCATGGTTGCTCCTCCTTCGGTTTGTTTCGATCACGAGCTCGACGCAGCCACGAATAAGAAACTGAAGACTTTGAATTGGATGGACCAATCGGTTAACTGCTCTGCATAAGTAAAGTACCTCTACTTTTTTTGTTTTTGTGGTCAAAAAGTATATTTTTTCTAGACCAAATAAATAAATAAAAAGTCGATATAAACTCGTGCATCTGCACACAAAAAATCGTTCATATCTTAGATCATTTGATATAAATATTTTCGCAAATAATGAAGTATTGTAAATTTTATATTATTAATACAAAACAAAAAGTTTATGTTTGCGTCTGTGTCTTAATACATATGTATTAACAACAAATAATAAAATATCATTGATAAATTTGTCATTTGAGTAATATGTAAATCTCGACTTCAAGCTCAGATAGAGAGATTTGATTTGAGTAGTATTGCCTAGGTAGAATCTCATTAATCAATAATATATAAGTTTTAAACTTATACTCGATAAATTTTACTTGATATAAAACATATGTTGATCAAATAGTTATTCGACTAAATGAAGCTCTAAATTATTAAAAACAAACTAAGTTATACAAATGGTTGTTTTGACTAGATTGGTGTTTTTGGCATGTCATCGACTGAAGTTAACCATTTGTCCATCCATAATGTTGATATTTTGACGTTGAAGTGTGATCAATCATAGCATAAATCATTGAAAACTATGCAAGAATCATGTTGATGTGGAAGATTGGATTTCAAGCTTCAATATTATTACATCAAGCATCTATTAAGACGCGCATAATGCGCTTTCAACACCAAATCAACAAATGCTAAAATAAAGAAAATGCAAAGAGGTCAATAACTATGTATCGCATAGTGAAATTGTCGACAGAGAAAAAAAAGGGTTTTCTCCAAGATCTTGACATAGCTCAAAGATTTAACATACCAAAAAGCATGCGTTGAAGTAGAGCAATATTCGTTATAAAAAATCAAGTGTTGAAGAAAAGTAGTTTTTAGGTTTGTGCTACGTGGCAAACATGCAAGTCACTAGCTGTTAATTTACTTTACTATAAATAATCGTCGATGACTCTGAAGTCAATAGTGTTTTATATTTTCCTAAATCACATCTATCAAAAATATAGTTGTTTTTTTTTTTGTTAATCTTAAGTATGTTGTGACATTTAAAACTTAATTTATACTTTTTATGATTATACATCTTTTAATTTTTGCATTTTTCTTGCATTAATTCTTTGCACTTTAAATTCACTATAATTTAGAACTCCCTACACTTTTCTTGCCTCAATTTTAAATTTAACTTATCAATATTCTTTCAATTATACATATTTATGTTTTATACATTTAAAATTCAGTCGATTGTCATTTTGATTTCTTCTGAAATATCCTTTATTTTCTCATCTATTTTACAATTCTTGTCATTGCATTCACTTCATCATTTTTCTTGTTGCAATTATTCACCTGTCATCCATTTATTTGATATGTGTTTACAAAATAACTTTAACATAAAAATAAAATACAAACTCGTTTTATCCTTAAATTGTTTGCATATGTATATTATATGTTACTTTTTAACTTGTATAAGAATCTTACACTAAAAACTCTTTTTTTTTTTATGTTAAGAGATTCATGCCAAAATTAAATTCAACACTGACAAATTAGCATACTTAACATAATTTTTGTGAGTAGTTTATGCACTTAAATGGGTGTAAATCGCACACTTTAGAGATACAATTTGTATGCGATTAAGAAGTGGTAAAGTTGATTGTCCTAAAATGCTCTTAATAAATATAAATATACTTGTACCAAGACAGTGATAAATTCTACAAGTGTTAGTTCTAATAATGTGAATGTTGGTTCGTTTATGTCAATTACTAGAGGTTCAACAACATATGTTGGTTCGTTTAGAAAAAGGAATGGAAGGTCAATGGTTGAATTCAAGTTTTACAACTTACATATCTTTGGCCTTAAATATCAGGATTGACCATATAATTTTTTACATAGTGTTATTCTCTAGTTGTCATTTGACAAAAGTCTTTTTTTTTCGGTTTTGGAGTTTCCATGTTAAGTTCTTGTGTTATTATTATGTTCATCCTTTTCTCTACGCATTTGTTTATCCTAACAATTCACATGTCTTTGGCTAAGAATATTCTTGGTACACCTTCATCCAATGAGCTCTGGGAGACACTTGAAGGGCTATATTAAGGAAAAGGTGTATCAAATCGGTTGTTGTTGAAGAAGCAGTTTCATAGCTTGTGTATGGATGAACATATGAAAGTATATGATCATCTAAGTATTCTCAATGGTATTGTTTCTTGATTATAAACTACTTGAGTCAATATTGAAGATGAAGATGAAACTTTGAGACACATATGATCTCTTACATTTTCCCATGAGCATATTAAACCTGTTTTGATATATGGAAAGTTATATTATTTCTAAAGAAATAAGATTGAAGGGTGAGGATAATACTTCATCAAACTCAGTGTTGGTTGTTAGATAAAGGTCTTATATGAAGAAAAGCAATGAATTGGGTGAGAGATGTTGGGAATATGGAAAGATTGAGCATGTAAAGTATAAGGGTTTTGATGGGGCAGCTTCAGAGAAGGACTATGAGTCAAATGCTAGAAATCCCTCGTTGTGGGAGATGATGATCTTCTATAAAAATTGAGAAGTGTGTCCTTGTGAAATTTTTTCGTTGTCATGGAAAAGGACGAGTTACTGTTAATGGATTAACACATGGCCATTGATGCAAAATGTGTTGTGAGATTATGTCGATGGTTGAAGAGATTCCTACCAACTTGTAAGTTGCACCATAAGTTTTCAACTTAGTTTTTTCGACATGTGGAAATTCTTGAAGTGGATTAGCCTCAAGTTAAGTGTACTCTTCTTTAGATGAAGTTGATAGTTTTTTTTAAACTATGATTGTCGGTGAAGACGATGTGAAAATTCTTGAAGTAATGTAGTTTCAAGTGACGATACTCTTTACAATGGGTATGATTATCGGTGAAGACAATGAAAGCTAATGTATTTTTTTAATCAAGGAGGATATTATTAGGGTTGGTTGAAAATAGACATGTTGAAGAAGTCCCGCATCGCTTAATTTTGTAAAGGAAGAGGAAGTCCAAGGCTATTTAAAAGATTCAAGTTCTTCTGCACCAGTCAAAAACACTTTAAGTTTGTATTTGAATTTTTATATTTTCTCTTATACTCTTGTGTTAGGGTGTTGTAAGGGTAGTTAAATATATGCTTTCGAGAGTGTGGATGTATTGGTGTCTTGAGGTGGTTGAGGATAATCTATGTGTTGTAAGTTGTAACCATTTTTATATAGTTTTATGGCTTAAATATTCTTTTGAACCCTTTAAGTTGATGCATTTTTTATTTTCATCCTTGTATATATTTTTTCTTGGAAATGATCCCTGAATGTTAAAAATCTTTTTGGTTTTAGTCTTTAAAATTAAAATCTGCATGAAAATTCGAAGAAAAATTTGCAGAAAACTTGTAGATTTTTCTGCGAAATTTTAGTTTCAAGAACTAAAAGCAAATGAAATTTAACATTTAAGGACTTTATCTGAGAAAAATATATAGGGACGAAAATAAAAAATATGCAAACTTACAAGGACCAAAAGACTATTTAAGCCTAATTTTATTCTCTGATTGTCAAACATGGAACACATAAAAAGCTGAAAATGATAATGAAGGACTCAAACATGGAACACATTCTAAAAGTTCAGTATTCTCTTCATCAAACATAACATCGAGCTCGTGCAACTACAAATCTAAAACATTAAACAAACAGTCATGCTTATAATGATGCAAATTAGAAACACTAGAAGTTGTAGCATGTCGCCTAGGTTTCTTCCCTTATACTAGGCACATCAATATCATGCTTATTGCAAATTTCCATAACCTTAGATATAAGTTCTTCCCATCCATCATTCCTTATTTATTGTAATTCTTATTTGGTAGCATTGACAGGTTATAAGGCATTCAAAAGATCTTGATCACACTTTTGTAATGCTACACTCTAATCATTTGTAAATTCTACAATCTCAACCATCATATATAATATGAAGATTAAATCAAAGGATTGAAGCACATCTAACAAAAGCATAGTTTCACCATGTTTTTCAAATGACGTATCATTCCCAACTTCTTCAAGTACTCCAATAATGGCATCATACAACGTCATCAAACTTGTGAGAGTCCTAACATGGGAACCCCAATGAGTATCACCCGCTCTAGCAATAGATGATTCTTGATTTAATCCACTACCTGTTTCTATTTGGCCCTCTTCAATCAATTTAGCAAACTGAGTTACTTGTTTGTCTCGAGGTAATTCTTGTCTCTTGTTATAAGATCGAATGAAATTAACAAGCATATTGACCTTACCAAAAAACCACTAACATCTTTGTGAGTCTTAGCACATGCAACAAGTGCCAGTTGAAGTTGATGGGCGAAATAATGCACATAATAAGCAGATGGATTCATATTTTGGATTAAAGTTCTCAAACCACCAAAGTTACCTCTCATATTGCTAGCTCCATCATACCTTTTCCCCCTAATGCTAGATATACTCAAACCATTAATAGACAACAACTTTTCAAGTGCCTCCTTAAGTGACTCAGCACTTGCTTTCTTTTACCAAACTTTCATTTTTAACATAGCGAATAACAACACACATTTGTTCTTTGCGAGCAACATCACCACATTCATCAATCAAAACACAAAACACATCATCCGCAATATCACATATAATTTGTTGAGTTGTTTCACTAGCACAAGCAGCAGGAAGATCCTTTTGAATCTTAGGGGCAGTTATAAGGTTATTTCCAGGAGCACAATTTATTACACTAGCTATCTCTGAGTTAATTTTCTTTAAAGTGACCACCAACTCAAGAAATGACCCCTTAAACAAAGAGTTAATAGACTCATCACTACCTCTAAATGGCATGCAACAACTAAAAAGAAACTTCGTAGCTACAAGGGATGTGTTTACACGAACACGATATTCAACAATCATTTTTAGTTTGATTAACAAATGAGGCCTTAATACTTTAGTTCGGATTTATGAGAGCCTGATCCATATGCACGCAATCAACATGACTATTGGAAGAAGTAGCATGGTTAGCCAACATTTGAGCCTTCTTACACTCACCAAAACCGTCTCCCGCAAAGTGATCCCCCCCACATCTAAAGACATTTAAAAAAACATGGAAAATAAAATGCTAGGTCCTTGATTCACTATAATCAGTCCAATCATACAAGTCAAACCAATTTTTGCAAAATCGACAGTTTTGTTTACCTTGAATAGACCAAGGGTAAACAAAATTATGAGGAGGTTGATAACGACCTATTTTTAAATAAGCTTTCCTTACCTCATTTTGGATGTCACGATGATAGCTTGAAATTGGAGGTCTAATTTCAAGATTCGTTTCTAACAATTTATAATCAACAACTTTGATACTCTCACTTGGATGTTAAGTTTATGATGCTTTAGATTAGCCGAAGAAGTAGATTTGTCTCTAGAAAGTACCGGAAAAGATTCTTCATCCTATAAAGAGAACAATGAAACAAATTGATTAGAAAGAAAATAATTTATGAGAAATTAAGAAAATTGATATTTTTAATAAATTGGGGGGTTTTTGGGTTCAACTCAAAAAGGAGAAAAGAATGAGGGAAATTTGAAATACCCACTTTAACTTTGATTTTCAATCACCCACAAATAAATGCGACCAAGCCAAGTGAACAAATTAGAGGGAAAAAATAAGGGGTTTTTGGATTAGGAAATATGATGATAGCAAGAGACAAATATGAGAGATGGTGGGGTTTGAAAAGAGAAAAGAAGTTACTGAGTGAGTGAGAGAGAGAGAGAGAGAGAGAGAGAGAGAGTGAGAGAGAGAGAGAGAGAGAGAGAGAGATGAGTTGGTGGGTGTTAGTATTATTTTTTTTCATTTATAAATTAACTCAATAATAATAAAACTAAGTATTATATATAATATTAAAAAGGCTTAATTGTAATTTTGGCCCCCCTATTATTTATTTTTTTGGGTTTTGGTCCCCCTATTTTAAAATTTGGAATTTTAGCCCCTTTGTTTTAGTTTTTTGAGGATTTTGGCCCCTCTATAAATTCAAAGGCAATTTTTAATGAAATGAAACTCAAATTAATGACATGTTCAACATAAATTTTAAATAAAAATAGCTTTTTTGAACAGATTATTGCTGAACTGGCACTGACACATCATCAATAAGGGCGTCATTTCATTTAAAATTGCCTTCGAATTTGTAGGGGGGCCAAAATCCTCAAAAAACTAAAATACAGGGACTAAAATTCCGGATTTTAAAATATAGGGACCAAAACTCAAAAAATGGATAATAGAGGGACCAAAATTACAATTAAGCCTATTAAAAAATGAAAAATATGGTATGCTTGTAGCCACACTGTTAACCCACATTTTGTGAGTTAATACATGCCTTTGTAGTCGTAAGTTTTGTTTTATATTCTGTTTATTTGCTTAATTTTCTTGCATTTTTATTATCTTAGTTAATATAGTGTGAAGCAAGGGATTTTTAAAATTCTACCTGCAAGTCCGTCTACCCGAACTAACCATATTAATTCATATGATTTATATCATCATTATTGTGAGATATTGGATCGAACTCTAGTATTGTCGAAGGGTAGCTTCTTGGTTCGACAGTTCGACAGAGTTAAGCATGAAGTCGAAGGATTGTTCACATGCTGGTGTCGAAGTGTGCATGCTGTAGTCGAAGATGGGTCTAGCGTGCAGATGTCGAAGATGCTAGAGTTGTTAGCATGTTAAATTAGGTTTTAGTGTTTAAACCCTAATTTGTTCAGTTAGCTTGTTTATTAAGTTGGCTTGTGTAATGGGTCTTGCTGAAAAAGCCCATTAGTTAGTATGTTAGGTTTTATTATAAATAGCATACTAGTCTCTCATCATTGCTAAGCTGCAAATCCTAATTTAGGGTGAGAGAGGTTATTTGTTATTCTTGTAAACTTGTAATCTTGTTTTAAGAGAAAGTGAAAGAATAACAGTTATAACCAATTCTTGTGTTCTTATTCTCTTCCCTAATTCCCTATTATACTTTGTTATTGGTATCGTTTTTCACAACAAATTGGTGCGGTGAGCGTGGAGAAGATGCCGTCAACAAAGTATGAGATTGAAAAGTTCACCGGAGTGAATGATTTCGGTCTGTGGCGCTTGAAGATGAAAGCCCTACTGGTTCAGCAGGGTTGTTTGGAAGCGTTGAAGGGAGAGGCAGCCATGAATGCTGCATTAACGGCAGCGGAGAAGACGACTATGATTGAGAAGGCACACAACGCAATTTTGTTGAGCCTTGGTGATAAGGTTCTCCGGCAGGTATCAAAGGAGACGACGGCATCAGGGTTATGGGTGAAACTTGAAAGTTTGTATATGACCAAATCGCTGGTAAATCGACTCTACCTGAAGCAAGCTTTGTATTCATTCAAGATGATTGAAGACAAAGTATTGGCTGAGCAGTTGGATATGTTCAACAAGCTGATTCTTGATCTTGAAAATATTGATGTGAAGATCGATGATGAAGATCAAGCGCTGTTACTATTGTGTTCTTTGCCTCGATCACATGCTCACTTCAAAGAAACTCTCTTGTATGGAAGGGAGTCCCTGACGTTTGAAGAAGTTCAATCAGCCTTGTACTCTAAGGACTTGAATGAACGAAAGGAGCATAAACCTTCGACTGTTGGCGAAGGTTTGGCCGTTAAAGGAAAACTCTTACGAAAGAATGGTAAGTTCGACAAGAAGGGCAAAAGCCAGTCGAAGTCTTACAGTGGCGAAGCATCTGGCATTCGATGCTATCATTGTAAGAAGGAGGGTCACACAAGAAAGGTGTGCCCTGAACGCCTGAAAGATCATGGAGGTAAGGATAATGGCAATGCAGCCATTGTTCAAGATGATTTTGAATCATCTGATGTTCTTGTAGTTTCAAGTAGTGACTCGAGAAGAGAGTGGATTATGGATTCAGGGTGCACTTGGCACATGACTCCAAACAAAGACTTGTTCGAGGAATTATGTGATCAAGATGGTGGATCAGTATTGCTGGGAAACAACAAGGCTTGCAAGATTGCAGGTATTGGATCTGTTAGATTCAAGCTCCATGATGAGTCAATAAGGTTGTTGACTGAAGTCAGGTATGTTCCTGATTTGAAGAGAAATCTGCTTTCTCTTGGTGAATTCGACAAGAAAGGATATGTTTTCCAAGGAGAGAAAGTATCCTAAGAGTCATGAAGGGTTCGAAGGAAGTCTTGAGAGGTGTGAAGAAACAAGGCTTGTATACCCTTGAGGCTGAAGTTGTAAGTGGTTCGACAAATGTTGCATCCACGAAACCGTTGTCGAAGACAGAAATCTGGCACATGAGATTGGGCCATGTCAGTGAAAGGGGTCTGGTCGAATTAGGGAAACAAAATCTGCTTGGTGGAGACAAAGTCGAAAAGCTGAAGTTTTGTGAACCCTGTGTATTTGGAAAATCTTGCAGAGTGAAGTTCAACAAAGGCAAACAAAGAACACATGGATCCCTTGATTACATCCATGCTGATCTTTGGGGGCCTGCAAGGTGTCCATCACATTCAGGAGCAAGGTATTTTCTATCCATAGTAGATGATTATTCCAGAAAATTATGGGTATTCATCCAGAAGACTAAGGATGAAACTTTTGAGAATCAGACTGGCAGAAAGGTCAAGAGGTTGAGAACCGACAATGGCCTTGAATTTTGCAATGAGGCATTCGACAGTTTTTGTGCTGCCTCTGGTATTGCAAGGCATAGAACTACTGCAGGTACTCCACAGCAAAATGGTTTGGCTGAAAGGTTTAATCGAACTATTTTGGAGAGAGTCAGATGCATGTTGACTAGTGCGGGGTTAACAAAGGTGTTCTGGGCTGAGGCTGTTTCGACAGCAACATATCTGATAAACAGATGTCCTTCGATAGCGTTAGATATGAAGACACCTGAAGAAGTTTGGTTGGGACATCCACCAGATCTCGACAAACTGAGAGTATTTGGCTGCGTAGCCTATGCTCACATTAGGCAAGACAAGGTCGAACCTAGAGCTCTGAAATGCATGTTCATGGGATACCCTGAAGGAGTCAAAGCTTATAGGCTATGGTGCCTAGAGCCAGGTCACAGGAGGTGTATCACCAGTCGAGATGTAGTTTTCAATGAAGCTGAAATGGCTTTTAAAAAAACTGATGATGTTGGTCGAAGTACAGAAACATCTGACGAAGAGCTGGAACAGGTAGAGATTCCTGTTGAGGTGGAGCATGTTGATGCTGAATTGCATATCCCAGATGAAGTCGAAGAAGAACAGAAGATGCTGAAGTTGAGGAAACTGACGATGACTACCTATTGTCGAGAGATAGGTCGAGAAGAGTCATCAAGCCACCTCAAAGACTTGGATATGCAGATCTTATAGCTTATGCCTTAATCTCTGCAAGTGAGGTTCTAGACGAAGAACCTAGAGATTATAAGGGAGTTATGAGGAGTCAAAATAAGACTGAATGGCTGAAGGCCATGGATGATGAGATGAAATCTCTTCATGATAATCACACTTGGGAACTGATCAAGAAACCTGCTGGGGCAAGGTTAGTCAGCTGTAAATGGATTTTCAAAGTTAAGGAAGGAATCGAAGGAGTGACGTCGAAAAGATACAAGGCAAGGCTGGTCGCAAGGGATTTCACTCAGAAAGAAGGTGTCGACTTCAATGATGTGTTCTCTCCTGTTGTGAAGCATAGGTCCATTCGAATGTTGCTTGCCATGGTGGCACAGTTCGACCTTGAACTGGAACAAATGGATGTGAAGACTGCGTTCTTGTATGGTGATTTAGATGAAACGATCCTGATGAGGCAACCTGAAGGGTATGTCGAAAAGGGAAAGGAAAATTATGTGTGCAAGCTAAAAAGATCTTTATATGGGCTGAAACAATCTCCTCGACAGTGGAATAGGAGATTCGACAAGTTCATGACACACATAAGTTTCATTAGAAGTCAGTTCGACCACTGTGTTTACTTCAGATTTCGACCTGGTAATTCATTTGTTATTTTGTTGCTTTATGTTGATGATATTCTCATAGCAAGCAACAGTGTCGAAGATGTGATGAGGGTGAAGGCTGAACTCAATAAGGAGTTCGATATGAAGGATCTGGGAGCTGCTTCCAGGATTCTTGGAATTCACATTCGAAGAGATAGAAAGAAGTCGAAGTTATGCCTATCTCAAGAGGCATATCTACGGATGATTCTTGAAAAGTTTGGTATGTCGAATTCGAAGCCAGTTGTGACTCCAACAAACCCTCAATTCAAGCTGAGTATTGATCAGTGTCCCAGTACTGATGTCGAAAAAGCCTATATGAATAGCATCCCATATGCTAATATAGTCGGTTCTTTGATGTATGCTATGGTCTGTACTAGACCCGACATAACATACGCAGTAAGTCTTGTAAGCAGGTACATGGCGAATCCTGGAAAGGCTCACTGGCAAGCATTGAAGTGGATTTTAAGGTACATAAATGGGTCTCTGAATAGAGTCCTAATTTATGGTGGAGCCTTGGGTGAAGATAGTAAAGCAGTAATAGAAGGATATGTCGACTCTGATTATGCAGGTTGTATGGATTCCAGAAAATCTATTTCTCGATATGTTTTCACTATGTTTGGCACTGCAATTAGTTGGAAAGCAACACTTCAGAAGGTTGTTGCTCTATCAACCACTGAAGCGGAGTATATTGCCCTAACTGAAGCTGTGAAAGAAGCATTGTGGCTTGAAGGTTTTGCGAAGGAGCTAAAACTTCAAGGTCGAGGTATCACTGTTAAATGTGATAGTCAAAGTGCAATACACCTGTCGAAGAATTCAGCCTATCATGAGCGAACTAAGCACATTGATGTGAGGCTGCATTTCGTCAGAGGAGTAATCGAGCGTGGAGAAGTCCAAGTGCTGAAGGTTTCGACTGAAGACAATGCTGCTGATATGATCACCAAGACATTGCCGAGTTGCAAGTTTTTCCACTGTATGCAGTTGATAAAGCTGCATGAAGAAAGCTAGTTTGTTCCTTGACGTTGTAGAGTTAGGTCCAAGGTGGAGATTTGTGAGATATTGGATCGAACTCTAGTATTGTCGAATGGTGGCTTCTTGGTTCGACAGTTCGACAGAGTTAAGCATGAAGTCGAAGGATTGTTCACATGCTGGTGTCGAAGTGTGCATGCTGTAGTCGAAGATGGGTCTAGCGTGCAGATGTCGAAGATGCTAGAGTTGTTAGCATGTTAAATTAGGTTTTAGTGTTTAAACCCTAATTTGTTAAGTTAGCTTGTTTATTAAGTTGGCTTGTGTAATGGGTCTTGCTGAAAAAGCCCATTAGTTAGTATGTTAGGTTTTATTATAAATAGCATACTAGTCTCTCATCATTGCTAAGCTGCAAATCCTAATTTAGGGTGAGAGAGGTTATTTGTTATTCTTGTAAACTTGTAATCTTGTTTTAAGAGAAAGTGAAAGAATAGCAGTTATAACCAATTCTTGTGTTCTTATTCTCTTCCCTAATTCCCTATTATACTTTGTTATTGGTATCGTTTTTCACAACAATTATCATAAAAAATAAAAATAGTATAACATATTCCACTTCATGAAGAAAAAGATTAAATTAAACCTCATTTTTTACATTCATAACATATACGGGAGAAATGAAAAAATTAAGAATTTTATACTGTTAGAAAAAATTAATTGATGTAAATTAAATATTTTTAAATTATTTTTTGCATATTTATTTCTAAACCAATCCGTTATTTTTCGATTTGGTTCGATTTGGATTTTATCAAAAAAATGTGTAAATTCAATCCAAATAAATCTATATATTTTTATCAGTTTAAGCATCGAATTCTCTTAAAACCAAAATCAAACTGATCCGCGAACACCCCAAATTATATCGATATAGTAAGATTGTATTAGTATTCTTTTATTTTTCTACTAGTACTTAGACCCGTGCGAGGCACGGGTTAAATATTTTTTAAGTAAAAAAATATTTTAAAAACATATATAATCTAGAAATAGTATATATAAAAAATTTAATTTAACTAAATATTTTTGTAAATTATAAAATAATTTGAACATTTCTAATTTATTAATAATTTGTAAGTTTTAAAAACAATTAACTCGTTAAATAAAAAATACCACAAAATACATATAAAATCAGTTAGTTTATTAATAATTTAATCATGTGAAAATTACCCAAGGTAAACTATATTATAATTTAAAAAAAAAATATTGATATAAATAATTTTGATATAAGTTTCATTTGCAATTTAAAATATAAGTTAATTATTTTGATCTTTTATAATATTATTTAACTGTTTAAAATAAATTTAGATAAAAATAATAAATACAAAAGTGCGTCCACGGGTTAAAATTTATTTAAGTAAATAAAATATTGTAGAACTAATTATAACTTATAAATAAAGTTACAATTACAACTTTACAAATAATTTAAGTAAATAAAATATTTTACATCTTAAAAAGAATAAATGAAAACAAATTTTTCACTATATATTGCGAGGAATTATTTACGATTCAAATTCTTATTATTTATCGAAATTATATTAAAAAACTTATAATTTTATTTTGATTTTTTTATTGTCAAGCAAATTCTAACTCAATAAAAATATGTCAAATAATATATAATCAATTACTTTTTAATTTAAGCTACTAATAAAAAATAGTTTACATCATCAACAAATTATTCTTTTAAATGAAAATGATTTACAAATTAATTATAAATAAATTTCATAAATATTACTTATTCATTAAAATTTTAATATATAAAACTAATTTTTTTAAAATTTAATATTAATTGATATATCGGTACCAATTATTTTGATTCGTCTTATTAATTTAAACATTCAACGTATCGTTAATTTTTCAAACGAAATCAATTGAAAAAATTTCATTCAATTAAAACCAATCTTTATTTTCTATCATTTCTTCTAAACTCTATTACTTTTAAAATTCAACATATTTTCAAATGGTTATAAAATCTTATATAATAATGATTTAAATAAAACAATTAAAAAGAATATTTTACAAACAAAATCAATAACATTTTAGAGACACGGAAAATAATGACTTAAATGTATATCCGTGCGAGGCTCAGGTTAAAATTTCTTTTAGTAAAAAAAATATTTTAGAACTACTTATAATTTATAAATAAAGTTATAGTAACATTATAATCTATTATAATATGTCTTTGTTATTAGTAGTATACATAAGAAATATTCTTCAAAGAATAAAGTATTTATTATTAATAGACATTAATAGATATATTTGTATTACTTAAAGATTTAATATATTATTTATATTACTTAAAAATAGTAATAGGAATGAGAATTTGACATCTTTAAAACTTACCAAACAACTCATTTTCCTATATTATATTTAATTGATTATATGAGAATTTTTCTTTTCCAAACATTGAATTTTTAAATTAAGTTTAAAATAGAAAATATTTATATTGAATCATTTATAAAAAAATGTGAGCAAGAGTAAAGGTTGGAGGAGTAACTTCATTAAAACGGTTTTTACAGAAACGATGTACAGTTGTTTGCGATAACAGGAATAATAAAATACATGATAAGAACTAGTAAGATACCCGTGCTTCCGCACGGGTAAATTTATTTAATATTGTATGAAATTAATTAGATACATATAAATTTTTAATAAATGATTTAATTACAAATGAAAAATATTATATAAATTTAATTATATAAAAAAAGAATCTGGAAGATGAAGATAAAAAAATGAAATTTTAACATTTAAAATTAAAAATTATCTCTCAATTTATAGTAATTGTTGATTAAAATAAAATAGAAACTTTGTTGATAATGACCCGTGAAATAAAAATTTTATTTGATCTGATATAAAATATATTTAAATACAATTGTAAAATGAACAATAATCATATGAATTTAATTGTATTAAATAATCTTTAAAAAAATCGTGAAATGAAGAAAAGACATTTTTTTTAAAAATAAGGATATTATCTCTCTAATAAAAATAATGATTGATTAAAATAAAATAAGTATTATGTTGACAGTGACCCGTGATATTACAATATTTTTAATTTTATTAAAATTAAAAAATAAATTATTGTTTAGAGTTGATACATAAATAGAGAAAAAAATTAAAATGAAAGTAAGAAAGTGTGGGAAGACAATTTGAGAGAAATTTGAAAATTTAATTAAGAAAGAGAAAGTGTGTAATCATCGATTAAAATAAATTAAATATTGTATTGATAGTAACCCGTGAGATAAATAAATATTTAATTTTATTAAAGTTAAAAAAAATATATTATTAATAATTTTTGTGATTAAATGAAAAAAAATTAAAATGAAAGTAAGAAAGTGTGGGAAAATGAAATGTGAAAGAAATTTGAAAATTTAAGTAAGAGAGAGAAGAAGTGTGTTGGGGAGAAAAAGTTAGTTATTGAAAAGTTAAAAAGTTGGACCAATGAGAGACCGACAATTGGCGCTTGGTTATTGAAAGGATGAAAAGTGATATGTGATTTTGTTAGTTACCAAATTGCCCTTTTTTATTTGTAAAGAAATTTTTAACTAAGGGCATAATAGTCAGATTGGTCAATCTTTTATTAATTGTTTGTATAGTAGATAACACGACAAACATAGCGGAAGAAATAATAGATACCGTAGTGTATCGTTTGTGGATGAGGAATAAGTATATAGAGGACATTGTTCATCTCCTCATGACATAATTTTGTTTAGATTGTGTTATCAAACTGGACTCTTGGGTCGTTTTGTATTTAAGAGGTTTTAGAATATAAATATATATTTCTTTTTTTAAAAAAATGTGAATAAAAATAATTGTTTTAATTCTGATAAAAAATGAAAACGCATCGTTTGGTCAAAATTTATTTTTTATAGTTGATCAACATTATTAAAAATATTAAAAATATTAAATTGAAAACTAATAATAAGTACTGAAATTAATAATGAAATATTTGAATATTCAAATATAATTTCAATTCATTCGTTAATTTCGAGTTCAATATATATAAATATAATTGTGAGGAAAAAACATATCCTCATAATTACCATATTTAAAAAAACATATCCTCACGTATACTGCTTTTTTATCAAGTTAGAAAAGAAATTAATAAATTTATTGTCTCAATAAATAAGTGTAACACATTAAATTCTAAATAGAAATTTTCTCTTAAATGGGAAGATATCAAACATAAAAGTTCATAATTCTACTTAAATAAAAAAATTAAACAAACACTGATCTTTTTTAAATTTGAAACATATATAAATAGTTTCTCATAATACTATAATCTTACCATAATTTCAAAATTTAATATTATATAAGTATATTTTAATATATATCATAGTGTAATTAATATATTATATTTTTTAAAAATATATTGTACTTGTGTTAGTCTTAATAGAAATAGAAGAATAAATATTAAATTATATATTTAAATTAAAAACAACTACTTAAGATAAAAAAATTATAATAACTTTTCATTGACAAAAAGTTGTGAAAATATGTTACTGAAGTAATTTTAATTATACAAATAACATATCATAAATATGATTTTTTTTATTTATAAATGATTAAGATGGTTATTAAATTTGTGTTAAATTAAAAATTAATTGATTAGTATCAATTTAAGTTTGTTTAAAAATAATAATATTTATTTTAATTACAAAATATTGTTTCAAGATAAAAAAAAAAAGGACAACGTCAACTATTCGTAATGTTAATGTTGTTGCGTTAGTAATATAGGTTGCATTTATAAAAGAGAGAAAGAGAAAAATACTAATTAAAAACTGATTTGATACTTGCATCTGGGAAAGAGAAAAAGATTTTATGAATTAAAACTGGTGTGAATGACATAGTAATTGCAATTAATCAAGGTTTGAAATTAAATATAACTTTATTTGGAAAAATCAACTTTATAGTAAATATGGCCTCAAATCAAAATACATAAATCTTAATAATTGGTTAGATATATTAATAATTGGTTAGATATAATCACTTTTAATATTTTATCAAAGTATTTTAACATTTATAATTTAAACATGAATCTTAATAATTGTGCGTGAGAGATTAATGCAATTAATTAGCTAGAATATAAATAGGAAATGATATTAAAGGAAGAATATTATAAAATATAATAAAAATTATGATATTATAATAATGATTTTATGGTATAAAGGACACATAATAATAATAATAATAATAATAATAATAATAATAAAAAATATAAATTATAAATAAATCCAAAAGTAATGATGCCGGTTCTTGAAGTGGGAACCTGCAAGAGAACTTCAAATCCTGTATCATTTTAAAATGCTCAGCAACAGTTCTCAAAGTGGGTCTATCTGATGGCTCCTTTTAAAGGCATCTTTGTTCAATGTCGGATATTGTTCTTGCTGCTTTGGATGGAAAGCCATAAATAAAATACATGATTTTTGGCTTGATTATATGGTGCACTCATTCTTCTAACAATATTAATTTTGCCTAAAATGTTTATAACACAACCCATACAATAAATGATTAATATTTTACATTCACAAATGGTGCGTGTAAATCTTCTTCAATGCAACCACCACTTTGTATGATCATAGAGCAAAAATATGATTTGGTATTGGACACTTTCTTAGAGTTACTACTACCATATATTATATAAGAAAGCTAAATGTAATTCTTGAGCAACACATGAGCACAACATCTTATGAGCACATCATCTTACATGCTATAAAGATCAATAAAGTCTTGCTTCACCAGCAAGGCTGCAAGTCTATAAAGCCCATACGGTACAGGATTACTGACTTCCACACGCTGATAATATTGAAATTTAAATCCAAGAATCTGTAGACATAAATAGCTATATCAACAAAGATAAAGATGAACACATAATTGTAAAATAGGTCAGTGGAAACAGTATAATAATCATTGCAGTTTTTTAAATCATTTGTTCCATAACATGAAAAAAATAAACATAAAGCTGACATAACAACATAAAGTTTCTTAAGTTCAATATATCCAATATGATTTCATACTAATTCTTCATGTAAAAAAGTAAGACTTAGTGCAACACACATTACAATTTTCATTCTTGTATTCCAATCAATTGATGGTCCATCAAATCTACCATAAAATTGGAAGTCCAAGCTTCCATGGTATAGTCTTTCATATACCATCATTCTATGTTATAAACTCTCGCGCGCGTAAAAACCTAGTAATTTACAAAGGTTTGGATGTTGAAAAGTTGCAAGAGTATTCACCTTGTTTATGGATTCCTTAAAGCACTGAAAAAAGATAGATGATTTTAGGCCACTTCAGAGAGGTTCTCATGTTAGTATAGGAATTATAGAAAATACTTTTAAGTGGTTCCATGTTAGAATAGGAATTTCCAATAATCCTTATTGGTGCCAGCATCATTGTCAATCATAGCACCACTAATAACTACACAAGGTCCATCTTGAAGCTCAAATACATACTGGATTAAGTCCTGAAAAAATAATCATAGCACAATAAAGCTCAAATGAGTATCAGAATAAGAATGTACATTAAAATATTTTAGACACAGTTTTAAACCATTTAACAAAGATATCATAACTTCGAGAAAAGAAAGAAATCATTTTGCATTGGTAGATCTGTTGTACATGTATACTTAGAAGGAAAAAAAATACAGTTAGTCTCTGCAACAAAATGAAATTCTCAAGCAGAGAACCAAAATTCTCTAACAATACCTGTACATACATCAATTAATAGAACAAAACTAAAAAAATAAGTATTTGACCTCTTGTACATATGTCAATTAATAGAACAAATTAGAAGTTCATGCTTTTAAAGAGAGGTTAAGCAATGGCTCCAATGCAGTAGGTAAAGGAAAAAAAACAACATAAAAAACCAGATCCAAGATGCAAGCTTTGACATGTATGACAATACAAACTTACTAATAACCTAAGAGATGTAAGTTGAATGAAGAACAATTAACGACAAAAAACATTCCATTTGAGAAGAAAAACTCATTTAAACAAAAGTGATGAAAGATCAAAAATTTCAGATCCAATATTACCGTGTAGTAAATGAAGGCAAAATCGCGTCTTGCGGCTGCCATTGTAAATCGTAAAAGAAGGGAAAATTGTAATAGTAAGAAAAAAGAAAAACGGTTCGAAGGGATGAAGAACTGGAAATGAGGTAGGTCATATTTATACATGTAGAATAAGCAATCAATCCAAATAGTTGAAAGAAAAAACTTTGAAATTAAAATTGATGCTGCAAACCTTGAAAAAACCAAGAGATTGCATCGTGAATGCAATTTTTTTGAACTGAAACCTCCCATATTAATGGGTGCTGAGAAGGAAGATGAATCGTTATGAATTTGGAGAAACAGCCATAAATTGTGGGCTTCTATTGTGCGGTGGCGTGGAAGAATTTTTTTTTTGGGAAAGAGGGGATGAATATCAATAGACAGCATATTAAATATTAAATAAAAAAATTTGGGAAAGGGGGAATGAATATCTCACGTAGAATTAAACTAAATTAAATAAAAAAATATAAGAATTCAATAATAAGTATTTAAAATAGAAATAGAAATATTACTTGAAATGGAAAGTTTTAAAATAGTATGGGACCTAGAATGATGACACTTGGCAGACTTGCCAAAGTTCTCATCTTGCTTTTTTATTATAAATGATGCCATTTTTCTAACAATAATTAAAAATGAAACAAGTAATATTGACTACTCCAATTACGTGTCTAACAATTACAAGCTTATGAAATTGTGTAGTTAATAGTTATTCATAATGGTATAGTTTCTCGAAAGTAGTAACTCTAAACCTACCAACTAAAATGATGTGAATTGTGCATTAAATTGTTGTTGATAAGCCACATTACACTCCCCCACACAAGACCCTTAATAAATGATTGAAGAGCACCACCGTTAATTCTTCCAGTAATATTCCCCAGAAATTTCATGTTTTCTTTTTGATACTCCTCACTATTGCATGCAAGTAAAGAAAAATAGTAACAACATTTTTTGCATTGAACCGCTATAAATGTGGAGACAAGTCGGGTAAAAAATTGAATTAACTTGGGGAGTACTACTATAGTTAACATTGAAAATGTATTTACTATCTTCTTGGTTCTGTGACCCTTTAGCCATACAGAAAACTAGAATCTCGCAATTCAATCACAATCTCAATAATTACATATTCTCTTATATTCTAAAATTTTCGCAAAAGTTTGATGGAGGTTTTGAAAAATTTCCTTTAAATAATTCTCTCATTGTTTTTATAATATATGAAAAACAAACTTTCAGAAGGACTATTCTTAAAGAATTTTACGAGTTTTAAAATTTTTGCTAAATAATCCACTATTTAACATATTTGTTTCAAAACATAAAAAATGCACTTTTGGAAAAAAATCCTCTCTTAATCGAATCAAAATTAAAAATTTCGACGTCACTTTTTTTAACGACAGATAGATATATGCTTTTTTAATTTTTTATTGTAAACAAATTGTAAATTTTTATTTTTCTTAACATAATTAAAATTATTTATTTAAAAGATTTAAAATTTATTTATAATAAAAAGTAAAGAGAGAATAATACACAAGATAAGATGCGATTAAAAATCCCACAAAATACAAAAGGTGAACTAAAATAAATAAATAAGATGTACCAAGTTAAGAGAAAGACAAATGAAAAAAAGAAACCAATGTCACAAATCATGCAAAGATGCAAGACATTTTTATCCAGATAAATAAGAAAAAAAATCAAAACAAAAAACATTGTACCAAAGAAATTTTTTAAAGTCAACACTATGATCATACGAAATTCAAATGAAGACTTTTGTTTCAAGGTTAGCCAATGGTTTGACCTTCAAACTCAAAGATGATAGCAATCAACGTGAAGATATTTCAAGCATCATTAAGAAGATTTAAGGTTCTCGGGTGATGCTAAATTCAAAGATAATGTTGTCAAGATTTGAAGCTTCAGAGTTGTGAAAGAGAGAAAGTGTGAAAATTCATTTGGTCGTGTCCGTCTGAGTGACCAATGTCTTGTAAAGGCATAATGATGTTTCTCAAATATTACGGCAAAATCACAAACGCACACGCACAGACACACACTAAAAAAGCCTATCATTTTTTATGAAAACCTCTTGAATTTTTTTAGGTCCTAGCTAACTAATTAGGGGGTTATCTTATCAATTAGATAACTTTTTACGATTGGATAATTGATTATATATAATCATCTAATTAATTATTTTCACTTAGTTGAGTCTAAAATTGATTAGGACAGTCTTTTAATTATTCATAACGGCTAAATATTAAAACATTCCATATATGGCTTGAACAATCGATGATTGATGGTCAATAATTGATTGGCCTAATCGATTATGACATTTATTTCGTCCATGAGTTATTTCCAAATTTAAATCGTAACCTGACATATATATATAGAGAGATTTTATATCAATTTATATCATCCATAAAATGAGCTTTAATCTAACTTTTTTACTCTCGTCATTTTCTCTAAATTTCTCATTTTCTCACATATATTTTTCCATTAGTGTGTCAAGAGTATTCTTGAGTCTAAGTGAAGATCATTGTTCTATGTGAGGATTTAATTGTAATTCACCAAGATAGTATTATCTCTCGAGTAATATTGTTTAGTTGCGAGTTAAACCAATAAAAGCTTTTGTTTTATCTTGGGAGATTGTCTTAGGAAGTCTTCATTTGGTTCATGAGTTTCGCCAAACAGAAAAGCTCTCTTTTGGTTTGTGAATATCTGCCATCAAAACCTCCATAATGGTTATTGAGTTGATGAGCTCAGTCCAATTAAAAGTTATATTGGTTATAGATTAACCATTGTAAATTCTCATCTTGGTTCATAAGTTAAGCATGTGCAAAATCTTAGTTAGTTGGATATCATCTTTGGTTTTTTTCTCTCTGCCTTATCTTTTTGCTTTATTTTCTTTCCTTTGATTTTGTGTCCGCTCCGTCCCCGCTCTCATCATTTTCTCTAAATTTCTCATTTTCTCACGTAAATTTTGTCATTAGTGCTTCGAGATTATTCTTGAGTCTAAATAAGAATCATTGTCCTAGCGCGAGCTCAATTGTAATTTACAAAGAGCTCGTTGTTCTAGGCGAGGATCATTTTAATTTTCTCACGTAAGGATTAGTGTAAAATCTCATCTTGGTTCCTAAAATTAACCTGGTGTAAGAGCTCAGTTGGTTTGGCATTAGCCCGTGTAAAATCTCAACTTGGTTCGAGGCTAACTCGTGTAAAACCCCAGTTTGGTTGAGAGGATAGCCAACTCAAAACTCCATCTCGTTTCGGAGGATATTCAGTGTAAAACTTCATCTTGGTTCGAGAACATCTCGCGGAAAATCTCTGTTTAGTTTGGAGGATAACCACTATAAATCTGATTTGTTGTTTGGTTGAAAGTTAGCCTTTAAACTTCATTTCCTTGTACAAGGAAGTTCATGGGCACATCTTTCTAAAAGCTCTCAAGTTTATTGGATACTCTTAGTAATAATTATGAGGATATGTGTAGGTCAATTTAGGTCGAACCTGTATAAATCTTTGGTGTTTCTCCCTCTACCTCATCTCTTTACTTTATTATCTTTCCTTTGATTTTCAGTATATCCTTTTATTTTGCTGCGTATTTACTTGTTTGTTTTACAAAATATTTTCAAACTCTGATTTTTCAAATGATTTTGTTTTTAACCAACGTTTTTCAAACTTCCACAATTCATATCATTTATTGTATGAATTCACATGTACAATAAGAAGAAGCACCATTAACAAAAAAGAAAACTACAGAGAAAACACCTAGAACACTTCATGCAAGGTGAATGATTCTCTAACCGTTATTGACTCAGACAAATAATAGGGTTCTCACGTCAACCTGAGAAAACACATGAGTTAATTGTAGACTTACTAAGATACAATTTCCAAAGCAAATTTTTTCTTTAACATCTTTCACAGTAATAGACGGAGCTAAAAACATGATATCATTATGGAATGTTCATAAAGACTGCACAACCAAGTGCCATATCATAAAAAGTCACCCATGATTTTAGACACCCCTCTTAGTGGAATAAACATATGAAAGAGAGACAAACCATCCCTAGGAAGAACTAAATAACACCCCAACCATCTAAAAACTCAATACTAAACAAACTTCACAACCTCACATGTCATAAATAGATGAGAGGACGAATATAGTGGA
Source organism: Vicia villosa (assembly GCF_029867415.1). Classification (NCBI taxonomy): domain Eukaryota; kingdom Viridiplantae; phylum Streptophyta; class Magnoliopsida; order Fabales; family Fabaceae; genus Vicia; species Vicia villosa. The sequence continues at coordinate 40,121,473 of NC_081182.1, read as the reverse complement.
CCTTACATATAGGACAAAAACCACTTCCCTTATTCATTAGCATCATACATTTGAACAAGTTCTCTCTAGTAAGGACCTTATCTTGAAGAAATTGTCAAAGAGAACACAACCACTTTCTAAGGGTATCAACCACTCTAAATGAGAGGAAGAACTAAGTTCACAATATTGAGCGGAGGATCATTAAAAAATCAATCTCAAGATGGGATGAATAAGCCGAGGCAAATGAAAAAACGATATCCTTACCACGATGCCACCACTTGCTATTAGTGTCTACGAATATGGTTGAATCCTTAATAGCTAAAACGAGGGTGACAACCATCTCCTATTCATAAACAAAAATAAAAGTTCTCTTACACCATAGAACCTAAAACAAAGCCTCATTCTCTCACACCCCAGATCTCTCCTACAGACCGATCTGGTTGATCATAGATGGTAAATAACCCATAAATGGTCTAAGAGAAGTGACATCAACCCAAGGATCGTTCCAGAAAGAAGTAAGAAGGTAAGTTCTCACCTTCTTATGAAGGTTGACCACAAACCAATCAAAAGAATCATTGCTTTGGAACCAACGAGGGACACACCTTTCCACTAGGTAGATCTAGAAGAAAATTGACAGACCTACCTCCCACGAAGGAGGAAACAATAAATACACCATACGTAGAAGATAAAATATCACACCAGAGATTATATACATCTAAGATAAGTTGCCACCGTCACTTGTCAAAAAGGACTAAATTAACCAAATGAAGATCCTAAACACCTAGACCACCTTTCTTCTTAGGTTCACAGACATCAGAACTCTTCACCCACGAGATCTTAGAATCACCTTTCATCCCACCCATGAGAAACCTTCTTTGAATCCTCACAATATTTTTTCAAATCTTAATAGACTTTTTCAAGAAAAACAAGAAAAAAAATAAAGATGTCATTAAGAACAAATTTGAGAAGGATCCCCTCCCCCAGACTAATATAATTATGTATCCATGAAAGTAGATGTCTACAAATAAGGCTAACTATAGATTCCCACATAGAGTCCAAACGGGGGTTGACCCCCACCAGAAGTCCAAGGAAAAGTTTACAATGGAGGAAATCACCAACTTAGTCTAAAAAGATTGGATCAACAATAATTAGGATACATTTCTTAACAAAATTAACATAAAGGTTTGAGGCACATTCAAAACCCCATAGAATAGCCTTTGACCAAAGTATCTCAACCGAAACATCCATGAAAATAAGCAGATCATTTGTATATTGAAAATGAGAAACTACCAAATTTGAAGAGTCCGGTCTAAATCTAGAGAAAATATATAAGTTTACAACTTTAGAAAACAGAACACTTAAGCCTTTTGCCACAACCATTTGGATACTAATTTTATTAGGTTGGACAATTTATTTTTATTTTTTTTAAAAAAATAAATATAATAAAAAACACACATAATATTATAGTTGAGTTAAATGGACATGACCGTTAGTCTAGGATTCAATCTTTAGCGACAATATTTATTTATATTTATATATTAATATAAATAAATTATTACTATTTATAATAATTTTTTAATAAAAAAACAAAGATAAGACACTATAAATGATAAGGACATTTTTACTTAAAAATTATATATTTTTTAGTTTAGTAACAAATTATCAACTAGGTCAATCACGAAACCGAAAGAATAAAAAAATATTACTAGAGTAACATTCGCAGGAAAAAATAGTCTTAACCAAAAACTCTAGTTTAATCCAAACTATAAATTACAGAAGTTCTAAACTAGTACTAGTTGACTTTGCAAATTATATGAATAGTCCCATTTATTGATATCCCAACCTATATAGTAGTAACATATAAATACTCATTTATTAAAATCTCATCATGCATCCACATAATTTCTGATGGGTCATTTTCTCAAAATATCTAAAATCAAAACTAACTTATTGTGTTTTCACTAAAATTATGTTTGCATTGAGGGAGTACTAGTATTCCATATTTGATAACTTTATGAAGATGTACACACATTACATTAAATTACAAATAAATAAGTTAAGAGTGAAAGAAAACAAGACAAACAACAATGTAATGTACTAGTCCTTAATTTATGTTTTATACAAGTATTTGACTATTTGTAACCTCTTACCTCAACACCATTAGTGCATTACCTAACTGCCTCTATCATTACAAGTCAGCTTCTGACTCGTGTGAATTGTAATAATAACACCGTTTCAAATTGTCAGAAGCATGATGTGTTAAATAACCGCTATTTAATATTTCTTACCAATTTTCAACTCTTCATACGATACTTGCATCATGTTTTTACTCTCACTATAAATTCCTCTCTCTCTTCACTTCATTTCTAGTTACTCTTGCATTCTCCGCCAAATCTTGTTCTCTTCTTCTTTTCCTGTCTTACTTTCCAAATACCAACAACCTGATGGGCTTGTTCAAACGTAATTCTGTTGTTTACCCGCCTGCAGATGATGTTGACTTGAGCCCTTACAGCACTGAATTCTACATTCAAGCAAATGTCAAAGGTTTCTAAATTTATTCTTATTCTGTTGTTGTTCAGTGTCTTTCAATGTCCTTATTGATGGTCATGCATGTCAACAAAATGCTGATGATTTGCTCATTTGCATGCAGCTCCTCGTATGACAGGAATTTTAGTCAAGATTTTTACTTATTTATTGGAATTTCCTTTGCTTGGAACCATGATATTGTACATTTTGAAAGGAAACAATCTTATTCATGAGGTAATGTATGTAACTGGTTCATGAGTACATAACATTGTACTTGTACAACATATAACAAGTGTTTGTTTTGTTTTGTTTATGCAGCTTATTACAAATGCAGAATTTGAAGAGTCACCTCTGTATGTTCCATTACATCAATTTGAAGGTTTGAGAGAGATTCATTTATGGTCATGAGAATAAGAGTTATTTGATTGTGGAATTTTGGCCTAGATGACTGATTTGAGTTTATAATTGCAGATATTGAAGAAAAAGAAGTGAAATGCATTGATTCTTGTTTGTCTCCACCTGAGAAAGTTCAACATGCAATAGATTGTTTGCCTATATCTTTAGAAAGAAAACCTTCATTCTGTCGCTGGACAATAATGGATTATTATAAAGCTTACAGATCAGGCGATATAACACCGCGATTGGTATTTCGTCTTTCATTGTTCCTTTTACATTGTTCAGTCATGAAAACTTAGCATGCATGCATAAATTTATGGTATAGATCAGATTCTAGTGGTTGATTTGGTGCTTAGTTCTGATGTAATTTTTCATTCGTTAGTTTTTTAAATTTAATTTACACAGGTTGCTGAAAGATTTGTTGCTGCTATTGATGAATCCGTAAAACCACCATTTCAAATGGGATTCTTTATTGACTATAATGTTGATGATATACTAAGACAAGCAACTGAATCAACTCTTCGGTATCAAAGAGGTACTTTATAATGGAAAGACGGTTTATGCATGCAAATGTGTGGTTCTCTTACAACCGAGAATCCGGATCATTGTTTTTACTCCTTGTCTATGCTTCTATGCTATGTGTACTCAACCATGTTCAGATACTAATCTGATGCAATAATATTTACAGGGGAACCAATATCGGTGCTAGACGGAGTACCTGTTGCAATAAAGGACGAGATAGATTGTTTACCATATCCAACAACAGGTAAGGCAGTGTACTGTTTTAATGTTTTTCTCAGGATCATCTATTCAAATGATTAAGCTGCTGATTTCATAATTTACTAAAGCATCTTAAAATGCTGTGTTCTAGGAGGTACAAAGTGGATGCATAAGGAAAGGCCTTGTAAAGACGATGCTTACTGTGTTAAGCGTTTAAGGCAATGCGGTGCCATACTTGTTGGGAAATCCAATATGCATGAACTGGGGTCTGGAACTAGTGGGATAAACCCACACTATGGGTAAGAATAGTACTTCCGTCACCATGTGTTACACTCTTTCATATTATGTTACATATTTTGTGCCTTAGTAGATTTACTCAGACACATACTTTATTCACTTTATAGGCCTACTAGAAATCCATATGATTGCGAAAAGATTGCAGGAGGTTCTTCTGGTGGATCTGCGTCTTTGGTGTCAGCAGGACTATGCCCTGTTGCTCTTGGTGTTGATGGAGGAGGTATTTGATTTGAATTTCTTGATATAGTCATAACTAGAGTGAATGATGATTTATCTGGTCTTTCATTTGTTGAATCACTAAGATGTATGCACCTGTTCAGGATCTGTAAGGATGCCTGCTGCTCTTTGTGGTGTTGTTGGTCTGAAACCAACTTTCTCACGTATACCACATGACGGGTTGGTATTCATTTTTTTTTTTTTTTGCATCGTGTTTAAATACTAGAAGATTTGTGATAATCATTTACAAGAATGTTCTTGTGCTATATCCAGAGTTCTTCCTATAAACTGGACAGTTGGAATGGTCGGAATACTAGCAAGCACTGTCGAGGATGCGATGATTGTGTTAGTAGTCTTTTCTGTTATATTTCATCTTCAAATAAGATTTGTTTTACAGCATCTTCTGTTCGATTTTTTATAGTTATGCAGCTCTCAGTGGCGAAATTCCAATGCATCAGCCCCCCAGTGTATCTGTAAGGACTTGTTTCCCAAATTAAAGATTTTGATCCTTTATCACAATTCTGATTAGATATTCACTTTTTATAATCTTTGAACTTCTAAAACCTTTCTATAATGCTTCAGACCAAGATAAATCTTCCAAGGCTTAGCTTGACAAAGTCCATATCATCCATCAGGTTGGCGAAATACGGAAAGGTTAGATATCTAATTTCCAGATATAAACATGCGTTATCATTCCCGTGGATTGTAAAAGTAGGTTGCTCTAACATCATTTATGTTGTTTAACCACTACTTCCATCAATTAGTGGTTTGATGATTGCAGTAATGATGTCAAAGTATGCTGCTCCCTAGCTTTGCTAAAGCTTCAAGATCATTACAATTGGAAGGTACTGAACAATATAAAATTCTATTAGATAATGGTTGCTACTCCCCTCATCAACAATTTTCGAATCCAAAATTGAGAAACAGAAGAGCCATTACTTGCTAACTTGGTATTCTTTTTCTTCAAACATACAAGATTATAGATGTCACGATACCAGATATAGAAATGATGCGCCTGGCTCATTATATAACAATTGGATCGGAGTGTTCCACAGCGCTTGATTCTTATAAAGCAAAGTATGCAATCTTTATAAACTCTTTGCTTTACTCCTTATTGCTCTCTAGATTGAAAGAGTACAGTTTCTGACATCACTTCATTACTACCAAAAGGAATTTTGCAGAATTAGGATGGGATGTAAGGGTGGCACAAAGCATCTATGGTGCTTTCAGCGGCATCGAGTATGTTAAAGCTCAAAAAATTAGGTGAGTGAAACAAGGCGTTTCAATGCCCGTGTTTCAGTGTTTATGAATCATTTAAACAAGAATGTGAGTAGTGTTTTCATTTTTATGGCAACTTGTTCTTTAAATGTGAACAGGAACCGCCAACTGCAGTTTCACAAGAAAATATTTGCCGAAGCAGATGTCATTGTCTCACCAACAACGGGGTTCGTTCGTCCTGATCTATCAAATTTCAAGAATGGTTTACTTTAATCATCAATTTTTTTTTTTAATCATGCAATTACATGTTTATGATATATTTATAACAGCGTGACAGCATATCCGATTCAAGACGATGCCTTGAAGACCGGCGAACTTGACTATATAAATGGAGGTATACATGAAACTTATATGGCTGTTGAACTCTAATTGTTATTTTTTGAAGTTATTAATAGGTAGTATCATTTTTTTAAACCGTTTTCCATTATTTCAGCCGCACTTGTTCGATATTCCATAGCAGGAAACTTCCTAGGACTTCCTGCTATCACTGTTCCGGTAGTGTTACATTCTCTCTTACTTAGTCGCATACTTACCAGCTTACGATATATACTTAAACTGTGTTATTTTATTTATATAAGACTTCATAGTTTTTTTTTTATGTGCTATCATACCTATATGTGTGCTTCATACATCACAGGTTGGATATGATAAATTGGGTTTGCCAATCGGCCTTCAGTTTATCGGAAGACCTTGGTCTGAAGCAACACTAATCCACTTAGCATTTGCAATGCAGGTAAACATTTCTTTCATTGCAGAAAAACTACTTGTACAGTATCGGTTATTTTCCTTAATATATAATTCAAATGATTTTTCTTCCACGCGTGTATATATTACAAGATTTGGTACTTTTGTGATATCAGGCCATCTACATGTCAGATTACAGAAAGCCAGAATATTACTATGATATGCTAAGAAGGTAAAAAGGAAGAACAGTAGCAGTAGCTAGCATATTGCTTCCAGTTAAAGGAAAGCTTTCACTGTAGTTTGTTTAAGCTTGTAGGGTCCTTTTTATTTTCTTCTTTCCCTTCGGTGTATTGGATTTCATCCATTATTATTAGTATAAAACTTGATGCCTTTGATGGCAATTTCAGTTTTTCGCCCTTATTCGATTCCGTCAGTGGTACAATTAGATTTTGGTACTCAATATTAGTAATGAATGTATGCCTTTTTTACCCTTTCCCCTACCTGTATGCAATATGCTGCATAATTCATACTCCTACATGGAAAAAAGATGTTGATTTTAATTTATTAAGCAGTGCAATCTAGATATATATGTACACCTACGTTTGTATTTTTACACGCTTGAATGCTTATAAAGCAAATTTACAGTTCACTTTATTTTTTCTCTTGCTTCTCTTCAATGACTTCCTGTTCTGCTCAAGCACTTGTAGGATAGAACATACGAAAACTAAAGTGGCTTTTTCCAAAGCTAATAGATGGATTTGGAGAATCTGATAATTCAGAATCTATTTTTGGCGAACTCAAATCACTATTATGTAATTTCAACTCCTCACTGTTATTTTTGGGACCTGCTGGTGTTACTTCACTAGTTAACTCCATAGTGTCCTCTGAATCAAGTAGGAAGTCTTCCAATTTTGCAAGGGACTTCAACTTCTCTCCCAGAGATTCAATGGTTTTCCGGCACTCGGAAAATCTACTAGCAGCCAATTCTAATTCCTTCTCCTACATCAAATGTTGACAAGATCAAGACCAAGTATAAAATGGTTAATGCAAAACTTAGCTATTTAGTCATTAAACGAATTTCAAAATCTTATCTGGAATCTTGAGTGTCACATGTTAAAACTTAAACTAAAACTTAGCTCTCTGCATCGTGAAAATCGCGAGAGCGAGATGGTTGGCAACTCATTTTAAGCTGTACACAGCAGTACATTTAATCTATGCCTTAAATTAGAGAGTTCGCATAGCGAGTTCCAAAGTGTTACCTGATTGAACATTAACTTGCTATCAACCCCTTCCCTATGCAGTATTTCAGTGTGTTGCTGGAATTGATTTTCTTGTTTCATTCTCGAAAGCTCGTCTTCCAACTTTTCACACTTGGCCAAATTCTCAGCAGACAAAGCCTGCTCTTTCTCAATCTCTTCCTCCAGTGAACAGATTTTTGAGATCAATTCTTCTGCCTCATTTTGGGTTGCTCTAAGTTTTGATTCAGCTTTTTCATTTTTTGTTCGGGCTGCATTTAGTTCATCGTATGCTTCTTCATTTGATTTACTTGCAAGATCTAACTGAGTTTGAAGCTCTATTACCTCCAACTCTGCTTCCTTTACCCGACTTTGTGATACCTCCAGCTGTTTTTGGCATTCGTTTAAGTCCATCTCTAGCTCAAGTTTATCTGCCTCCATTTTCAGCAGCTTCTTTTCCAATGTAGAATTCTTTTCAACCAATGCTTCCACTTCAGCATTCACTGTGTCTGTTCCATTACCTACCACAAAGAAACTGCTTACACTTTCTGTATCTGGCAATGCAGCAAGCCTTTCCATTTCAAGAAAATCATCCATCAGATCATTCTGAGTTGAAAGGCCTATATGATTTTGAGCAGCGGTGTTTTCATTTATCTCCCAGCCTCCAAATTTGTGTATATCACTTTCAACTAGCCTCTCTCCACTATCTGACATGCTATCTGTGAAAGACTCTGCGCAAACTGAAGAGTGAGTCAAAGACTTGTAATCGTTAACAGATAACGTTTTACGAGCCATGGCATTCAATCTCCGGCATTCAGTGTCAAGTTTAGCCACCTTCTTTAAACTCTCCAAATGTTGCTTGCTCGCTGTTTCGGCAGATTGGATACTCAAATCCCTTTCAATGGTTTTGAATTCTAGTTCCTCGAGTCGAGATTGCAGTTCAATTTTAAGACATGAATTCTCCCTCTCCACGTCCTCAAGCCTCTGTAGAAGACCAGAATTTACTGATGCAGCAGCATTTTCTTTAGCTGTTTGAAGTTGAGCCTCAAGCTCAGCAACTTTCCACTCAAGATCAGGTCTTCCGGATTCCTGATTCCAAGAGTTATTTGCAACAGCTTCATGGATCTTTTTATCTTGCTCTTCTTGAGCTTCTCGGAGCTGCCTCATACAATCCTTTAGTTCCCCGTTAAGCTGACTAACTCGGTCTTCAAGAACAACATTCTTTTGTTTTGCAGCATCAAGTTCTTGCTTTAAAGTCAATACTTCATTTTCAGCCTTCTCCCAGCCTAAATATAACCAAATACAACAATCAGACCAAAAAACAACAAAGTCAATTGCAATGCCTAAGCGGCTTTTACGCTGGACAAACCTGTCTGCCAAATCAACGAGAAATTCAAGATAAGCAAACAACATATACCTGAGACAGCTTCTTCAGCAACTTTAGCATTTTGCTTTATCAAATCTTCTTTGGAGCTAACATCTAAGAGAGCAGCAGACAACTTTTCTGTTAGAGTATGCACATCACTAACAACATCTTCGTTTGAGGCAGCCTTGGACGCAACTTCCGGAGACGGAGCAGTTCGAGTAGCATGTACCTATACAGCACGACAAAAAAATCACATTCATATTTCTCTATTCCAAACTTCCAATAATTTGAACAATCAGAGATCTCAGACTTCAAAAAAGGACATAACAGAATTCACATAATCCCAAACACACACACAGCAACTACCTATGATAGAAACAAATATGATAAAACACAAAATAACAGTTAAAAAAGTCCGATGATAGCGGAAAAAACCAGGTACCTGGTCATCAGATAATCTTTCAGAATGAGATGACATTGATTCAGAACTCTCAGTTTCACCAGAACTTTTACTGTGCCATATCCAACTCCTTCTTTCCATCTATACCTCAGTCAAAAAAACACCAGCACCACAAAAAAACGTTAACCTGAAAAAAGAACAACACAGCAAAAGCTCAGAACTTGACCATATGGGGTTAATAAAAAAACTATAAAAAAAATATATTTATAGTTCAGTGTCAATAAAAAAAAGTAGGTTGAAAATTTGCTTAGAATTCACTTTCCAATCCAATGATATCTACCTGGATTTGAACGTTTATGTGAAGTGAAAGGGATCAGAGTAGTCATAACGTGTCTATTTCTTTACACTCAAAACTCTGAGTCAGAGTCTCCCCAATTTCACGCCACGGTGAGTTGGAGAGTAAGGATAAGAGGAAAAAAAAGCATATTGAATCTTCTAAAAGAAAGAAAAAAGGTGGAGTGAAGAAGAAGGAAACAAGTGAAGGAATGTCAGAGAAACAGTAAGTGCATGGGTGGAACTGGAAGGAACATCATGGGAGGGAAGGGTTGAGGATATGATTGAAAGAGAGACAGATTAGGGAACGTAGGTAGGACCGTTTGTGGATTTGGGTCTGAAAACAGACACAAAGAAAAAGTCTCTAGTGGTGGTTTTTTAACTCTAGTTGAAGGTGCGCGTAGGATTGTAAGTTTGTTTTGAACAAAGGCGCGTTGTTCCCGCTAATTGGTTTTGTTAGTTTGATACTGTCATTAAATGTGTTACCTTGTTGCATTTGTTTTGTTTTTGGTGATGTTGGTGGTTTTTATTAGTGTTGTATTGGAGTAGTGATTTGCATTGTTTGTTCTTCATTTTTTTACTCGTAAAACACAAAAATACACTTTAGTGTTTGTTTGAATTGATGAAATGAGGTGAAACTGAGTGGTATGAGATGAAATTGAATTATGTTTTATTATGTATTGGAACATTCTAGAGAATCAATGTTAGGTTGAAGACGATATCATAAAAAAGTTTATCATGCGGTGGTGATTGTTTTCCGATGAGATTGAGATGAGACATTGCAAGTAGAAGATGAATCCTACTTGAATGTGACTTACATTCACACTTATATAGGAAGGATATTTATAACCATATTCAAATTGTCAAGCGTGAGTGCGGGAGTCGTTGGATGCAGATCAATGATCTTGATGGAAAGAGGGTAGTGCTTTCGTGTGGTGTATGTGGATGCAAGTCCATATATACATCAGTGATTGGACTTATGGATTGAGTCGGTCTTTATGGGACTTTTGTCAACCTGGAACAATTGTCCCTTAAGTCCTTACTATCAATATTGAAGCGAGGATTTTTGTTAGAGCAAAGGTTGGCCCAAGAATCTGAATCATGATAGCATTGTTTGTTGAGAGATATTGCACGTTGGGAAGGTGCTCAATGGAGAAAGTGCCTTGTACTAAGCACACCTAGTGGGAGTAAGTGGCATATAGATGTGTGCATTAAATGCATTTAGTACAGATAAAACATGCTCACAACAATGACTTCCACGTGCCCCCACACATATAGGGAAGGAAGGTGACGTGCCTAGGTCCACTTAAGTGCATATTAGAAACCTTGTCCCTTTACATCGGGGATGACAAGTAAAAACTTACGCATCGGGACCGTCGTTAGACTAACAAGTGACTTTTATTAGGAGAGACCTGTGATTTATAGTTGGTTTAATGTATGTAGGCTCCCTGTACAAGTGTTTGTTTTCCTATATGCGGGTCATTCTTCCCTTCAACGTCTTCAAGGTTGAGGTTCTCAACCATCTAGAAATTTTTCCTCGCAATTGCATTGGATAAGTTAGGCATGTGTAAAAGCTTTCCAATACTAGTTTGGGTACAAGAAAAGCTCATATATAGTGATTTTGTTATTTCACCTATTCCATGTATTTAGGAAGTCTATTAACCATAGCCTTCATGGAGGGTTGGTTTCTTTGAAGCATAATCACAAACTCTTAGAAGTGTACATGGACTCCTTTAAGAATTTCAAGGATAAGTTCTTCTTTGGTGCGCCCTAAAGAAACGAAAAACACAATAGGGGGTTTGATTGGATTGGGTTTTTAAACAAATTAAAACTTAAAGACACATTTGGTTATCCTGGTTCGTTTGAACTCAAACTACTCCAGTCCACCCTGTTAAGGTGATATGCCTCTCTCTTACGAGGTCTTAATCCACTAATCAAAACGATGATTACAAAATCACGAAGACAACTGTCAACGTTTTCTCAAGATCAAACCACAACTCGATTTGCACAAGGAACAACAATTACAAAACAATACTCTTAATGTGTTTACAAAAATGCTTCTAATAAGTTGTATCACAACTGTGATGTATACACTAAATTAAATCACAAAATAAGAGATGACAAAATATGAGTATAGTTGAGTGCTCTTTTTGCTTTTGCGCGTATGAGATCAAATTTCAATTCTTCAACAAAGACTTCTTTATATAGGAGGAGTTTTTGCTTTTAAGATTTATTAAAAAAACTAATGACCCCTCGATTTTTATCGCATGGACTTCTTTATCCATAATATTAAAAATATATTGTATGCAACAAATCTTCGCAGAATATCAAGATTGTTTACCTAAATATTACCTAGAATATTAAAAATAAAGTATGTCCCGATCCCATACAAGATGTTAGAGATTTACACTTGAATGTTAGACTTGCCTTCACCAAGATTGATTATTGATCGTATCATTATCAGTGTTTTCACTAGCATATACAATTTGCATGCTTTGAATGCATCCAACTTCTAATTAGGAGAGAAAAATTTTTTAGCACTTGCAATCCATCAGTAAAGACTTTTAGGAATAAATCATAGTTGTTCAAAACCTTCAACAATAACAACAACAACATCAACACCATTTTTCGAGATGGATTGCAAAAGCTGAAAAAATATTTTGTTCAAGGTATAATAACATTTTTTTTTTAATTTTGCAATCCATCCTACAAAAAATTATGCATTCGACGGTAGGACGGTTACAGATAATATAACATTATGGTGAAATTTGTTTAGAGAGTATTTTATAATAAAATCTGATTATTTTATCCCTCGGATTATCAAAGAAACCGAAAGGTTAAATCATTTATTTTATAGCTCTTAACAAATAAGAACATAAAGTGCATTAGCTGGGATTCGAAGCATGTCCTGAATGATATATTATCCCAATTTTTAAAACAATTGAGGCAACAAGTTTATATATATATATATATATATATATATATATATATATATATATATATATATATATATATATATATATATATATATATATATATATCGCCTTGGAATAAAACATTAGGTTTTTTTCTGGATGACGTGAAAGCTTCGTCATGAAAAGAGTTATTTGTTATATTGTATTCATTGTTCAATCCTGCTAGTTAAGCCCCCTTTTTCATTTCTCACATGCCTCTGCAAACAAATATACTTGGACCAACAAAAGAGTTAAGCCCCCTTTTTCATTTCTCACATGACATTTCATTCTTAAGAAACGAATTTGAGTCCAGGGCCAAGTTAACTTGCATTCCTTGTTGGGAAGTGGTTGTAGATTCCCTTCATCATATGCATATGCTCCTAGCAATCATCTACGTGATAGCGGCTGGGAAGACCCAAGTATTTTCCTTTTAGAAACTCTGTGATGAGAAGGATGCCCTGAAGAAGTGGTTGGAGACCTCCAATACAAATAAGGAAAGAGTCTATGAGATGGAGAATAAGCTAAAGGAAAAACTTGATGTTGCTAAGACATAAAAAAAGAGTATTTTGAAAGTTTAGCCAAGTTTGAAGAGCATGCTAAGAGGTTTGGGGCCTCTTCCAAGTTGAAAACGAAGGTGGACAATCTTAAGGATTTTGCGAGTAAATAACGCAAATATATTTATGAAAACGAAGTTTCTCTTATCAAGTCTCAAGAGTCTTTGACTAAAAAGGAGAATTCCCTTAAAAAGTCTTGTAAAGTTCAAAATATTAAGGAGAAAACCCTCGGTGAAGTCTGTGAGGCCATGGATGGAAAGGATGATGCTTTAAGCACGACCTAGTAAACTTTGGTCATAAAGGGGGGCATTTTTAAATAGGGGTGTAAGCGAATAAAAAAAATCCAATTAAACCTACAATCCAAACCAAACTGAAATAAATCCGATTATTATTGGTTTGGTTCAAAAACCTAACCAAACCAATAAAAACCTGTTAGAACAAGATTTGTTCTGATCAATATTCTTAGTTTTGATGATAACAAGCATATGAATTTTGTATGAGATAATGTGGTACTCTAATACTATGCAATTTCCATTTCAGGAATTATATAAAGAGTATGCACAAAATCAACGCAAGAAGCACTGACTCAGAAGGTTCAGCATGCAACATCAGAACATGGTCTGGCAAGACATCAGAAGATGGTCAAGCAGAATCAGAACATGGGTCTATGGAAGCATCAGAAGAACTTGAGATCAGAAGTAGAAGCACTGAAGTTCTCATGGTATCACGCTCAGAAGCACTTCAAGGTCAGAAGACAAGAAGATGCTCTACACCAAGCTGTTTGACTCTGATGACATTCAAACGTTGTTTACACAAACATCAGATCAGAAGCAAGTACTAGACTGACAGGCTACGCTGACTGACAAAAGGAACGTTAGAAGCTATTAAAGGAAACGTCAGTAGACACGGCGGAAACAAGGCTCGAGGTAGTTGACAAAAGAGTGAAACATTAAATGCAATGCTGTACGGAATACGCAAAGCATTAAATGCTCCAAACGGTCATCTTCTCAAGTGCCTATAAATATGAAGTTCTGATGAGAAGCAAGGTTACAACTTACAAAATACAACACTTGCGTACTATCCAGAAACGCTGTCAAATTCAAAAGCTCTCAAACTTCATCATCAAGCTCACTACATTGCTGTTGTAATATCTTAGTGAGATTTAAGCTTAAACTTAAGAGAAAATCACAATTGTAATAATAGCTTTATAAGAAGCATTGTAACTCTTAAAAGAATTTGTTTACATTAAGTTGTAAGAACTAGAGTGATCAGGTTGTTGATCAGTATACTCTAGCAAGTCTTAGAAGTTGTCTAAGCAGTTTGTTCCTAGAGTGATCAGGTTGTGATCAGGATACTCTAGAAGACTTAGCAGTTGTCTAAGTGGAAAACCATTGTAATCAAGTGTGATTAGTGGATTAAATCCTCAGGTGAGGTAAATCACTCCAAGGGGGTGGACTGAAGTAGTTTAGTTAACAACGAACCAGGATAAAAATCATTGTGCAAATTGTTTTTATCTTACAAGTTTTAAAGATACACTTATTCAACCCCCCCCCCCCTTTCTAAGTGTTTTTCTATCCTTCAATTGGCATCAGAGCGCCGGTTCTAAGGTGCAAGCACTTAACCGTGTTTAGAAAAGATTCAGGAAGAGAAAAACGCTTCAGTAAAAGATGGCTGGTGAAATTCCAACAAACACACCTACATCTACATCTGGCTCTGCTGAGCAATACAATGGAAATTGTAACAATGGTTATACTAGACCACCAGTATTTGATGGTGAAAACTTTGAATAATGGAAAGATAAACTGGAAAGTTACTTCCTTGGTCTAGATTGTGACTTATGGGATATTCTGATGGATGGTTACAAACATCCAGTGAACGCTACTGGCGTAAGGCTTACAAGACAATAAATGAATGATGATCAAAAGAAGCTTTTCAAAAATCATCATAAATGTAGGACTGTTTTGCTGAATGCTATCTCTCATGCTGAGTATGAAAAGATATCTAACAGGGAAACTGCCCATGATATATATGAGTCATTGAAAATGACCTATGAAGGAAATGCTCAAGTCAAGGAGACCAAAGCTCTTGCTCTAATCCAGAAATATGAAGCCTTCAAGATGGAGGACGATGAAGATATTGAGAAGATGTTCTCAAGATTTCAAACGCTAACTGCTGGATTAAGAGTTCTGGACAAAGGTTACACCAAGGCTGATCATGTAAAGAAGATCATCAGAAGCTTACCCAGAAGATGGGGTCCAATGGTGACTACATTCAAGATTGCAAAGAATCTGAATGAGGTTTCTTTGGAAGAGCTAATCAGTGCCTTGAGAAGCCATGAGATAGAGCTGGATGCAAATGAGCCTCAGAAGAAAGGTAAGTCTATTGCATTAAAATCTAATATTAAAAAATGCACTAACGCTTTTCAGGCTGAAGAAGTAGATTCTGAAGAATCAGAATCAGAAGAAGAAGATGAACTGTCCATGATCTCTAGAAGGGTAAACCAACTCTGGAAGAGAAAACAAAGGAAGTTCAAAAGCTTCAGAAGTTCAAAGAAGTTTGAACGAGGAGAATCTTCTGGTGGCAGAAGATCTGACAAGAAGAAGGTCGTCTGCTATGAGTGCAATGAGCCTGGACACTTCAAGAATGAATGTCCAAAACTTCAGAAGGAGAATCCCAAGAAGAAGTTTCATGAGAAGAAAGGTCTTATGGCAACATGGGATGATTCTGAATCAGAATCAGAATCAGATTCTGAAGGAGAGCAAACCAACTTTGCACTGATGGCTACAGTGGATGATAGATCAGAATCTACATCAGAATCAGATTCTGAAGAGGTATTTTCTGAACTATCTAGAGAAGAGTTAGTTTCTAGTTTAACTGAACTTCTGGAACTCAAGGCTCATCTTAGTATCAAATACAAAAAGCTGAAAAAGTAATTTGAATTTGAAACTAAGAAGCTGGAAGTGGAAAATTCTGAACTGAAGGAAAAAATTTTAAATTATCCAAAGATAGTGGATCTCCTTCTGAATCAGAAAAATCCATTCCTAGTCTCAATCATATTCTGAAAGAATATGACTCGAGCTTCATAAAGTTCCTATCTAGAAGTATTGGCAGAAGTTATCTTGCTTCTATGATATATGGTGTTTCTGGAAACAAAAGGTTTGGTTTTGGCTATGAGGGTGATACCTCACATAAATTTGAACCTGTTGATGATTTGAAAATCATATACAAGCCATTGTATGATCAGTTCAAATATGGCCACTCACATGATATCAAGCTCACATCACATGCACAGAGTTTTAACACAACACACACCAAGAAGCATGTGACACAACCTAAAAGATATCATGCTGACAAACCCAAAGAATATCATGCTGTTCCTCCTGTCACTTATCATGCTAAACCCAAGTTCAATCAGAACTTGAGAAAAACTAACAAGAAAGGACCCAAGAAATTGTGGGTACCTAAGGAGAAGATAATTTCTGTTGCAGATATCCTTAGCAGCAAAGAAGGCAAAGCACAAAATGTCATGGTACCTGGACTCTGGGTGCTCGCGACACATGACGGGAAGAAGGTCTATGTTTCAAGACTTGGTGCTTAAGTCTGGTGGAGAAGTCAAGTTTGGAGGAGATCAAAAGGGCAAGATTATTGGCTCTGGAACCATAAGTATTGGTAACTCTCCTTCCATAACTAATGTACTTCTTGTAGAAGGATTAGCGCATAACTTATTGTCCATAAGTCAATTAAGTGACAATGGTTATGACATAATCTTCAATCAAAAGTCTTGCAAGGCTGTAAGTCAGAAGGATGGCTCAATCCTATTTACAGGCAAGAGAATGAACAACATTTATAAGATTGATCTTTCTGATCTTGAGAAGCAGAAGGTGACTTGCCTTATGTCTGTTTCTGAAGAGCAATGGGTCTGGCACAGAAGATTAGGACATTCTAGTTTGAGAAAGATTTCTCAGATTAACAAACTAAATCTGGTCAGAGGTCTCCCAAATCTGAAATATAAATCAGATGCTCTTTGTGAAGCATGTCAGAAGGGCAAGTTCTCCAAACCTGCATTCAAATCTAAGAATGTTGTCTCTTCCTCAAGGCCGTTAGAACTTCTGCACATTGATCTGTTTGGACCAGTCAAAATAGCATCTGTCAGAGGGAAGAAATATGGATTAGTCATCGTAGATGATTATAGCCGCTGGACATGGGTAAAGTTCTTAAAACACAAGGATGAGTCTCATTCAGTGTTCTTTGAATTCTGCACTCAGATCCAATCTGAGAAGGAGTGCAAAATCATAAAGGTCAGAAGTGATCATGGTGGCGAATTTGAGAATAGATTCTTTGAGGAGTTCTTCAAAGAAAATGGTATTGCCCATGATTTCTCTTGCCCTAGAACTCCACAGCAAAATGGAGTTGTAGAGCGAAAGAATAGGACTCTGCAAGAAATGGCCAAAACCATGATCAATGAGACCAATATGGCTAAGCACTTCTGGGCAGAAGCAATAAACATTGCATGTTATATTCAGAATAGAATCTCTATAAGACCTATTCTAAATAAGACTCCTTATGAATTGTGGAAGAACAGAAAGCCCAACATTTCATATTTTCATCCGTTTGGATGTGTGTGTTTCATTCTGAATACTAAAGATCATCTTGGTAAGTTTGATTCTAAGGCACAAAAATGTTTTCTTCTTGGATATTCTGAACACTCTAAAGGCTACAGAGTATACAATACTGAGACATTGGTTGTAGAAGAATCAATCAATATCAGGTTTGATGATAAGCTTGGTCTTGAAAAGCCAAAGCAGTTTGAGAATTTTGCAGATATAGATATTGACATATCAGAAGTTGTAGAACCAAGAAGCAAAGCTCCAGAAGCTGAAAGTCTCAGAAGCAAAGAATCAGAAGATCAAGTTGCTGCATCTTTAGAGAATCTCATAATTTCTGAAGAGCCAACAGTCAGAAGATCTTCTAGACTCACCTCTGCTCACTCAGAAGATGTGATCCTTGGAAAGAAAGATGATCCCATCAGAACAAGAGCAATCCTTAAGAACAATGCAGAATGTCAATTAGGTCTTGTTTCTTTGATCGAGCCAACTTCTGTTGATCAAGCTCTAGAAGATCCAGACTGGATAATTGCCATGCAAGAAGAACCAAATCTGTTTACAAGGAATGATGTATGGGATTTGGTTCCTAGACCTTCAGAAGCAGTTATCAGAATTAGAAGATGAAAAACTCTATTCAGTGCAACACAGCTGTCATCAAGAATATTCTGATGGTGAACACGTGTATGTACGGTTGGTAAAAGTGTGAGTTAATCTGATGGGACGCCGCCCTAGGTAACTGTGTTAAATCATTTCATTTACCACGATCTCTCATCTAACGTCACTCATCATTTAATGCAATTGATTTCATTTGATTCTGTAACTGTTCATTCTCATAACTTCATTGCATTCATTTTCAAATCCGTCTCTATAAATACATTTCAAATCATAACGTTTATCTTTTTCGCTCCCATTCTCTCTTTCTTCTTGCATGCATTTTTGCAACCTTTTCAGTCTCTTCTCAAACCCTAAGCGCAAACCCAGATCTTATTCTTCAAACTTCTGTTCTGTTTCAATGGCCGCTTCATCATCTCACAATGTTGGCTCATCTGTCCCTCTCCATCTGCAAGAAGAAGATCAGCAAATCACTCCGGTTATTGTCTGTTCTATTTCCAAAAAGGAGTTGGAAGTTATCTGTGAACTCATGGTAGATTTTGATAGCATCGAAGAACATGAATATCATCTTAAAGAAGATATCATTTTTCAAGGATGGACTTCATTGTTTGCTGAGTTCTGTGGACCGGTCTACCCAGATCTTGTTAAGGAATTTTGGGTGCATGCAGTTGTTGCCCCTAAATCCATTCTGTCTTTCGTCCATGGGAAGTTTGTGGTAGTTATTGAGAACATTCTGAGAATGATGTTCGATCTAAGAAACCCTGAGGGTGCTTATGAAATTGATCAAAGGGCTGATTGGAATGAAGTGTTGTCTACCCTTTACACAGACGTTAAGAAGACAAAGCATGTCAAGGACATGAAAGACCTCTACAAAATCTGGACCAAGATTCTTCTGGGGTGTTTCTATCACAGGAAAGGAACACATGCTGCAGATTTCGTCAACAATGAGCAGAAATACATTCTGTATTGCATTGCCACTAAGAAGAAGGTTGATGTTATCTACATAATCTTCAATCATATGTGGAATGTTGTGAGGGATTCCAAAAATGCCTTCAGAGTGAAAAATTGTACTATCATTCCTTTTGGAAGAATCATTACAAACCTTCTGGTTCACTCCAAGATTGTTGAGAACCTGGAAGCTGAAGGTACTATCAAAGACCTTGTCGTTACCACTGGAACTTGCTTGAATGCTCTCACTTTGAGAAAGATGAAGGTTATTGATACTATCATCAAAACCCCTCAACCTCTTCCTGGAACAAGAAGCAGAAGAGATCCTATTCTTGCTAACTTTGAAACCTTCTTCAGAAGTGAGGTGCCAGAAGTCAGAACTAGATATTTGAAGTCACTCAAAGAAGATGAAGGAGTAAAAGATCAAGAAAAAGGTGCTCCTGCTAAAGAAGGTCGCAGGAAAACTTCTACTTCTAGGGCTGCTGCCTCGGAAGATGTTTCAGAAGCTGTTCCTGAAGCTGCTGTGAAGAAGGAAAGAAGGACCAAAAGAAAATTTGATCATCCTTCTGATAATCAGGTGAAGGTAGTTCAGAATGTAGCTGCTGCTACTGTTGAAAAAGTTGTTCCAGAAGAAGTTATTGCTAAAGTTGTTCAGGCTGTTTCAATTGATTTTGAAAAGAATAAGAAGGAGGCTGCTGAGAAGAAGAAGAAGAAGTCAAATAAAAATGTTGAAATTGTTAAAGCTGTTGAGAAGAAGAAGATCACAAAAAGGAAGTTAATAATTAATACCTCTGATGAAGATGAGGATGTTCAAGAAGCTGTGAATCAGCAAGCAGAAGCTGTGAATCAGCAAGCTAAAATCTCTCAAGGACCAACAACTCAAGCAGTTGAAGGTCAGAAGGTTGCTGTTAATGAGAAGGAAGCTCTTGAATCTGCCAGAAGGAAAGAAATCTCTCGTGAAAAGGCAAAGATTGTGGTAGAGCAGAAGAGTAAGAAGCAGAAGAAGCTTGAGGCTGTGTTCGAAGCTGTTCAGAAGGTATCCAAAGGTATACATCTCTCTGAACCTGATTCTGTTCCTGTTTTACGTTCAGAAGTTGCACCAATAGCAGTTGCCCAAACCCCTGAACCAGTAAATCAACCAGATAAAGCCCCATCAGAATCACCCATAAAAGTTCATGTTCTCACACCTCCCTCTTCTCCTGTAACCAAAACCCTTACTCCTCCTCCTTCCCCCACTCCAGATGTTCCCACTCTTTCTTCTCCACCCGCAACCAACTTTGTTTCTGACCAGGCCCTTGAAAACACTGTTCTTGATATACCACCCCTACAAACTCTCTTTCCACCTCACACAAATATATCCACCTCTAGACCACCTCTTCATGCAAACTTTGAACCCATTCCTTCCACCTCTCAAAACAACCCTAATGGTTCTAATCTTCCAGATACTGCATTGTCATACCCCAAAATTTGCCCTCATATATTTACAAACGTCATTTTATTTCGAATGAATGAATTGGCACAGTTGGTAAGAATTTGAGCGTGAAAGCTACGTCAGTGCGAGGTCCCGGGTTCGAATTTTTCTCCTAACCTTTTAGTTTTATAATTTTACTTCTAATTTCATTATCATTCATCCAGAAAATCAAAATATACATATCTTTGCTCATTTAGGTCGTTCTTACGATTTACTAATTTACTAATCCTCGTCAGGTTTACAATGCTAATTTTCATTCAATTTAGATTTAAGTTGAAATTTAAAATTAGTAAATCGGTTTGTATATTATTGTGTTTTTGTATTTGTTATATTTTCTTTTTATTTAAGTGCAAATAAAGATGAGGTCCAAGCCCACTTTTTTTTATTAACCTAATTTTCTTCTTATATAAATAACAATTTTCCACACACGTACAAGAAAGACGAATAATTTCTAACCCTTATTCTGTTACTGTTACTGTTGTTCCGATCAACAACTTCACAAAGTCTCCACTCAACAACCATTCAAAAAAAAACCGGAAGCGTAGAAGGTCATTGTCGCAACAAATCCATGGTCCATGTTTTAAACATCACAAATACAAAGTCATGAACAACAACAATTCATCAATAAGGGAAGATTCAAAACAAGTTTTGGAAAGTTATTGTCTTATCGCCTCTGTTTGTTTACCTTTGTTTCTTGTGTAGGAAAAGAAGAAAAGAGCAGCCGGTATGAAATTCTGACAACAACAATACGGCTCCGATGCGGTCATCATCATCTTCACCAATCCATCATTACCATCACCGCACGATTTAGAATGAACGCTGAAGCCTCTTCTTCGCGCAACACGCATCGGATTCTTCTCACAACAACAACAACACTTCTTTCGACTGATTCACATCAACATCATCACCTGGTGTTCAACACTTCGAATCATAACCGCAAACACGCATATGAATCCAAAGCTGAAGTACCACGACGTCAGATTAACAACCATCATCATCAACACGTCAACAATAATAACTCAGACCGATTCCAAATCCTGCGCAACCTCACTATTCAACATGATGACACCTTAACACGATCCTCAACTTCAGATCCGGTCCACCGCAAATCTGAACCGGTCTTCACTCCACGCGAATATGCCGCTGCTGCATCCACGACGGCGAGGCCAAGCCGACTTCACAACCACCGTGTGATATCCTCGCGCACCCACAACCGCCGTGGAATCCTCTTCCGCTCCGCCGTCGAACCCCAACAGGTACTCTTCATCACTTTGAATGTTCCCTTTCCATGAATATTCTTGATTCACACATGATAGAGTGGGGGTTTGATTTCAATTTCATGGAACAGTTTGGTTTGATTGATTTTAAGAAGTGATTTGAGAGATGGATTTTGGAAGATAAGATTATGAGAAAGAGGGAACCACGATTTGCTACTAATGTGGTTTCTTTATCTTTTTTGCTTATGGTTTATTTATTTGTTTTAATAAAATGACTATTCCACTTGTCGTGATATAACTGGTTGAAAAGAAATTTGAAGATTCAACTCATGTTGTTGTCTATAATCCACCGCTTCCAGCCTTTTGTTTCCCTTCCATTTCTTTTTTATCTTAACTAATTATAGATTAATAGGATTTATTTATATTTAGTTTTTAGTATTAAAATTGACAATTTTAGTAATAAGATAATTTACAAATTGAATTTTGGTCATCTAATTTAGTTAGGTATTAAAATTATTAAACACCAAAAATATTTCCATTAACTATTTTCTTTAAAGTTTATTATGTTTAGTTTTTTTTTGTTAATTACTATCCATTAGTTTTTATCATTTTTCATGCATTATTTTTTTATCCGTACTAACACTTTTTTGTTTTTGCGAGGTACATCCGAGCTGTTCATATATTCTCATGGATATTTGCAAATTCATCCTCAAGCTCCTCCACTAGTCTCGCTAATTCCAAATCTAAGGATTCATATAATGTGGTTTTGTAATCAAACATTGAATTTCTTCATTGCGGTTCTGTTCTCTCTTTTGCGCAAGTTTTCAGACGTCTTCCGACTACGCGCCACGCCTATTACGAAGCTAAGTCTCGATTTAACCCTTATTTAAATATTTGTTATTTTATTTAAAATTAGGGTTTGCCTTCAAATATAATGAACTCCGCCTACACTCACTTCTTTTTTTGTCTGTTTCTGCCTTGCCTTTTTCAGGGTTACCCCGAGGCTTCCCGCCAACCATATCAGATCAAGATTCAAAGCTAAGTACCCTACTTTATTCAAAGTTTATTTTGTTTTCTTTTGACAACTCAGGGTTTGCCTTGCCTTCATCCCTTCTGCCTTGCCTTTTTCAGGATCAACCCTAAAGGCGCCTTAGCAACCATATCAAATCAAATTCAAAAGCTAGGTATTATCTCGTATCTAATTCAAATAGTCGTTTTTATTTTATTTTGTTTCCTTAATAAATTAGGGATAAAATTAAATATCAATGAACTGCCTATACACTCACGCCTTGTTTGTTTCTTTGCTTATTCTGATGATCAGAGCCGATACTTCTAGCAAACCCTTGCCCTCAACCTTGTCAGGCAAATGCCAAGCTAAGTACATTCTCCCTATTCTATTTTTAATTCATTATCCTAATTTTTTTTCTGTAGTCAATAAAGTTTGCCCTCGAATTTGATAGTGCACTCATTATATATTTTCTGTATTGTCTTTCTCTTTTTCAGGGTTTATCAATTGCCAAAGCTACGTTGTTGGTAACCCTAAACCTCATTTTATTTTGTGCCTTTTATTATTATTACTTGTGTCAAACCCTGATAAGGGATCCGCTGGTTACAATTTCCCGCCCCCTTTATTGCTTTATATTATTGTGTGGTTAATAATTTAGGGAGTGCAAGATTGTAATTAACCAAGAATAACTAATTAAAAGATAAATATCTGAATATAATCACGTGATTGTTGCACACACGCACGCTTTTGGGGTAACCTCTCTGTTGCCTTGTTGCCTGTTGCCTGTTGCCTTTGTGTTTTTTTGCAGAATAAGCCATGTCCCTCGAATACGAGGATACCTCAGCCATGTTGCCTCGATAAAAAGGTCACGACCCTAAATGATGCTGCCTTCGGTACACAAATGACCTCGACCCTCGGAAGTTGCCTACGGAAAAAGGCTGAGGTATCTTCTGGTTGTCTAACGAAAAATGGCTTATTCTGATCCTTGCCTTAGACTACCTGCCCTCCTATGGCATGGGACAGTCTTATGGCAAAGGATATTTCGATGACCCTTCAACCTCCAAACGAAAGGCTTCCTGCCCTCTTATGGCAAGGATAGACCCTTTCATTCTGAAAGGCTAAAAAGAGACCTATCATCTGAGTTTAAGGTAATTGCCCCTAATTGCCTTGCAATGCTCATCTTTAATATTCTTTCTCAAAATTCCTCGAAGTCCACTTTTGTCTTTCATTTACCTTTTTCTAAAAACAAACGAGCAAGCAAAGCAACTAAGAGCCCATGGAAAACCATGGATGCAAAGGGTGCCTTACACCTTCCCTTTGCATAAATTACCCCCCGAACTTAGATTTCTTAAAAGGTTTTTTTTTTCTGTTTCTTTTTGCCTTTCCGAATATGTTTGGATAAAATAAAAGTCGGTGGCGACTCTTGCTTACCGCAACATTTTCATTATTAAAAAGTCAGTTCACCGTATTACAGAACTGGCGACTCTGCTGGGGAAGCTTTCGAATAAAAGAGGGGTTACCTTAAAAGTTTAGGAATCACTTAAATGTTTTCTATTGCTTGCTTTGCTTGTTTTATTTTTCAGGGCTGTTTTGGGAAAATTGAAGGACGAATCATATTCCCGGATTCAAGAACACCTAAGATTAGGAGCGGCATAGTCATGGAGACCCCCCTTGTGCATGCTTGGGGTTGGTCAAAATGAAGTTCGCACTTGAGTTAGGCCTCCACTGGTTATTGTGTACCTCTTTTGCATGAGAGAGGTTTACGCATGTATCTTTGGGTGCGTCGGAGCTCAAGGACCTTTAGTCACCTTTAACCCATCCTGAATTTTAGGAACGTAGTGGGAGGGCTATTCTTGGTGCATGCCAAGTTATGGTCGCTACCCGATACTACAACTCAGATAGGTTTCTTCCTAAAGTATTATTGCGTGGTATTCATGTACCATGTTCGAGGGTGCTTTAGAGGGGGCTGACAATTCTGAGTCACTTGGTAGAACCCGTTGCTGAAAACTCCTTATCCATAGAAATACCCTGGGGAAGGACACCTGATCAGACGCCATGCAAGCCTTAAGCCAAAAATTGTGTGACTTGTGTGACTTGTTTGTGTTTGCTACTAACCTTCGTTCTTTGCAGGTTTTGTTAAAAGGACGTGTTTGCCCTTACTATCTCACACTATGCCTAATGAATTGCATCCGCATAACATTCATGACATCATAAGCATAACACGATTTAACTAACCCTTTCAAGGATCTTAGAGATTTAGGGCGCACAATTTTAGGTACTCTTATCAAGGACCGAATTTCAAATCAAGGGGCAAGAGGATTTATTTTCCTCTGGCCGCATACCTTCCAATTCAGAGACACATTACCTATCAAGGGGCAAGAGGATTTATTTTCCTCTAGCCATATACTTTCAAATTCAGAAGTATCCCGAATCAGAGGCGATGACCCACTCGATATGGTGAGCTCGATTCTCAAAGAAAGACGTTCCAAGACAAAGTTCAGATTTCTTCCGACAAAGACGCGACCAAATCATTTTCTAATGTTGCTAACTAAATACCCAATGATCCTTGAAAACATTTCATTTGCATCCATAACATCGCATAACAGGTTTATTACAATAGGTCTCTCATCCTCCCTCGCTGTTTATTTCAGCATCATGGATCTTGAACAAACTGTCAAAAATCTCCAAGCTCAGAATGCTGAATTCCAAGCTTTGATCCTTAACTTGGCCAAGGGGCAAGAAGAATTAAAGGCACTTCTGATGGAGAAAGAGAAGAATCAACATAAGCACCAAGGTGGTCAAGATAATCAAAGATCCAAGCCTAAGCGATCATTTTCTCTGTTACCCATGCCGCTGTCTCAAGTTCTGCAACAACTGCTCAATCAGAACTTGATAACTCTACTACCTCCATATTCATTTCCTACCAACCCCACTCCTGGGTATAAGTACCATGCGAGATGCGCTTATCATTCAAATAATCCTGGTCATGATACAAAGGATTGTTGGCTATTGAAGCACAAGATTTAAGACTTAATCAATTTACAAAGATCATTGCCTTCAACTCATCTGAAGAACCTCACATGACTAATGCTGAGCACAATCAGAAAGGCCGCAATGAACAAAACCAATTTGTGGGGACAATTTTGATCTCTACACCAGTTCCACAACAAAGACGCGAGTCAGATGTACCCAAGCGTCAATTCACAAAGATCAATATGTCATTGGCTCAAGCATTACAACACCTACTGAAGTCGGAGTTGATCACTTTAAAGGATCCCCCTAAGAATCCTAGTACTTCTACTCGTAGCTATAATCCTAATGTGAGGTGTGCATATCACTCTGATAGTCCTAGTCATGATACAAATAGTTGTTAGTCATTGAAAAACAAGATTCAAGACATGATCGATGCTGGAGAAATTGAATTCAACCATCCGAGAACTTCTGTGGTGATCGCCGCTCCTATGCCTAGTCACGACAAGACTGATTAATGTCTAAGTGGATGAACTTTTAATCATTAGATTTACTTTCATGCGCAAATTTTATTCTGTTTGTTTAAACATTCGAATCATGATAGACATTATCTGTTTTAATAATTATCATCAGTGCATTGCATATGTTTGTCTTGAATACATTATTTCGTTATCACTCATTTTAAATTGCGTATTTACTTTGCATATGTTTTGTGTTTATTCAACTCCTGCTAAGCTGTAAGCCTTTTGAGGGAGGATGACGAAAACGATACCGCAACCTCATACAATATGCTTTCGAATGGACTATGCTGACGATGTACAGGCATTGTTTCAAATCCTAAACAGTGGAGATATAAGGATGATAATCCCTTGTCAACCCCTTTGAGCCTAAGGAGTAGAAGTTTTCTTTTTGTACGAAAAAACCGCATTTTCAACCTGGGGCAGGGTAGTTCTCAGTTAAGTTGGCTTTGCATTCTAGTTTAAGAGAAATCATTCAATACACCTTTCAACGAAGGTTTCAACTACAAGTGTTCATCCGCACATGTCAAAGAAGTGTTGGAGATGTCAGTCAAAAGCCAAAGATGTTTCATCAATCAAACAAGGCAGTCATTATCTTTCAAAAAAAAAATGAAAAACATATATACAAAGAAAATCCTGCTAAGTCAAAAATCAAAAAGAATGACTTAGGCAAAAATCAAGGCGTCCCGCTGACTGTAAGCTTAAAATAGACAGTTCAGGCAAAAGTTAGGGATATCAAAAAGATGAAAAAGAAGTCAAGAAATTCCTGAACAACACAATGTTGTGACTACCAAAAGGAAGAAGTGACTGCCATTTCAAAAGTTCTCTTTGCTTGTGAGCCATCAACATTATCCAAGGCGCAAATCCAAAAGTCTCTTGGAACCTGAATGCGCAAAGTTGAATCAACTGAGCTTAGGATTGAAGATCATCACGAAGAGGGGTGGGTACAATCAAATTTTGAGCCTTTATCCTTTGTTTCTTAAACCGTGAACCAAGCCACGTTACAACCCTTGAAAGTCCTAATTGAAGCATGGTTAGTTCGAAAGCATACTGTCACCAAAAAGGTATCCTGACTCCTTAAGGTTTACTACAAATGTTAAGTTGATATCCTGTTTTTTACAAACATCATGTTTTTATAAATATCATGATTTTACATCTCCAGTTTTAATGTTTTTCAAAAACTCAAGACAGACGTATGCATTGCATCTCATTGAATTCATTATTAACATATTCTGCTACATAATTTCAAATGTTAGCGTCAGAAAGAACTTGCACATGATACAACTAATGACTGAAAGTTATTCCGACAGACAATACTACTCCGAGAAGCAATGTCTCTACGTATACAAGGGGCATGACAGGTTCTCCCCATTCAATCTGGGGCAATCAAGTCAAGATCCCAAGGATCTTTCAAATGCCAAACAATCAGAGGCGTATATCCCAAGTGGGTTTCAAACTATCCCCCAATCAACATGGGACATTGTCTTAAGCCCGTTGGTTACTGGGGGGCATGTCGCCCATAGTTCATATCTCATAAAGTCCTCGCGAGGCGAATCAAAGTCCCTACTAACTGGGGCAAATCTATGCAAGTCCAGTTTGACATCTTGATCAACATTCAGTGGCATGTCCTAAATCCAGGAATGGCAGGTACTATAATACTAGGGGCAACATTCAAGACACCCACGTCTTCCCATAGAGCCGAGTTCACAAGATCATCTCCCCACAGAGCCACGTTCATAAGATCATATCCCCACAGAGTAATCATTAAGAAGATATCTTCAAACATACTCGTCCCGACAAAGACATGGTTCCCCAACAGAGCTTACATCTTCAACACTACCGGTCATCCAACATGTTGCTCTTCCCCAACATGGTTTCCCTTTATCCGCAATCAGGGAACATCAAGTTACTGATCATCCCCAAGCAGAAATTATAAATCCCCAGCTAAGCATCTTCAAGACGAAATCCAAACTACAAAGACTTGGAGATTTATTTTCTCGACTAAATCATATTCGCATACCATATGACACAAACATATTCATACATCGCATACATCGCTGCATAACAAATCCATAACATGTAAAGTTTCTCATTTATTTTGAGATACTCATTACATAAACACATGCATCATGACATAAGAAAACTAACCTCTACTTTTCAGGATATTACTATCTCTATTTGCAAAAGAGTTAAGTCGACACCTTTGACGGTTCCTTAACAAATCTATTCTCAAGTATTAAGTCGACACCTTTGACGGTTCCTTAATACATCAAGAGTTAAGTCGACACCTTTGACGGTTCCTTAACAACACATTTCAGATATAAGTCGACACCTTTGACGGTTCCTTATACAATCTATCTGCATATCTGAGTCGATACCTTTGACGGTGCCTCAATGATATGCTTCAAAGTTAAGTCGACACCTTTGACGGTTCCTTAACAACCCACATCAAGAGTTAAGTCGACACCTTTGACGGTTCCTTAACAACACACTTCAGATATAAGTCGACACCTTTGACGGTTCCTTATACAACCTACCTGCATATCTGAGTCGATACCTTTGACGGTGCCTCAACAATATGCTTCAAATTTAAGTCGATACCTTTGACGGTTCCTTAAATAACCCAACACAGATTTGAGTCGATACCTTTGACGGTTCCTCAACATTCAAAAAAGGGAAGACAACAAAAGCAGAAATTTTGCAACAATCCATACTCCAACAACTACCAGATGGCATCTACAAGCCCATCTCCGACAAAAGTCCCTACTTCAAATAGGGCAAATTTCTTGGTATTCTAGTGTTCAATCATCTTCCACCTTCAGATACCGACTGGCATACAGACCACTCTACATCTTCAGGTTTAAGATAATTGAACAGGGGCAGCTGTCATACCCCAAAATTTGCCCTCATATATTTACAAACGTCATTTTATTTCGAATGAATGAATTGGCACAGTTGGTAAGAATTTGAGCGTGAAAGCTACGTCAGTGCGAGGTCCCGGGTTCGAATTTTTCTCCTAACCTTTTAGTTTTATAATTTTACTTCTAATTTCATTATCATTCATCCAGAAAATCAAAATATACATATCTTTGCTCATTTAGGTCGTTCTTACGATTTACTAATTTACTAATCCTCGTCAGGTTTACAATGCTAATTTTCATTCAATTTAGATTTAAGTTGAAATTTAAAATTAGTAAATCGGTTTGTATATTATTGTGTTTTTGTATTTGTTATATTTTCTTTTTATTTAAGTGCAAATAAAGATGAGGTCCAAGCCCACTTTTTTTTATTAACCTAATTTTCTTCTTATATAAATAACAATTTTCCACACACGTACAAGAAAGACGAATAATTTCTAACCCTTATTCTGTTACTGTTACTGTTGTTCCGATCAACAACTTCACAAAGTCTCCACTCAACAACCATTCAAAAAAAAACCGGAAGCGTAGAAGGTCATTGTCGCAACAAATCCATGGTCCATGTTTTAAACATCACAAATACAAAGTCATGAACAACAACAATTCATCAATAAGGGAAGATTCAAAACAAGTTTTGGAAAGTTATTGTCTTATCGCCTCTGTTTGTTTACCTTTGTTTCTTGTGTAGGAAAAGAAGAAAAGAGCAGCCGGTATGAAATTCTGACAACAACAATACGGCTCCGATGCGGTCATCATCATCTTCACCAATCCATCATTACCATCACCGCACGATTTAGAATGAACGCTGAAGCCTCTTCTTCGCGCAACACGCATCGGATTCTTCTCACAACAACAACAACACTTCTTTCGACTGATTCACATCAACATCATCACCTGGTGTTCAACACTTCGAATCATAACCGCAAACACGCATATGAATCCAAAGCTGAAGTACCACGACGTCAGATTAACAACCATCATCATCAACACGTCAACAATAATAACTCAGACCGATTCCAAATCCTGCGCAACCTCACTATTCAACATGATGACACCTTAACACGATCCTCAACTTCAGATCCGGTCCACCGCAAATCTGAACCGGTCTTCACTCCACGCGAATATGCCGCTGCTGCATCCACGACGGCGAGGCCAAGCCGACTTCACAACCACCGTGTGATATCCTCGCGCACCCACAACCGCCGTGGAATCCTCTTCCGCTCCGCCGTCGAACCCCAACAGGTACTCTTCATCACTTTGAATGTTCCCTTTCCATGAATATTCTTGATTCACACATGATAGAGTGGGGGTTTGATTTCAATTTCATGGAACAGTTTGGTTTGATTGATTTTAAGAAGTGATTTGAGAGATGGATTTTGGAAGATAAGATTATGAGAAAGAGGGAACCACGATTTGCTACTAATGTGGTTTCTTTATCTTTTTTGCTTATGGTTTATTTATTTGTTTTAATAAAATGACTATTCCACTTGTCGTGATATAACTGGTTGAAAAGAAATTTGAAGATTCAACTCATGTTGTTGTCTATAATCCACCGCTTCCAGCCTTTTGTTTCCCTTCCATTTCTTTTTTATCTTAACTAATTATAGATTAATAGGATTTATTTATATTTAGTTTTTAGTATTAAAATTGACAATTTTAGTAATAAGATAATTTACAAATTGAATTTTGGTCATCTAATTTAGTTAGGTATTAAAATTATTAAACACCAAAAATATTTCCATTAACTATTTTCTTTAAAGTTTATTATGTTTAGTTTTTTTTTGTTAATTACTATCCATTAGTTTTTATCATTTTTCATGCATTATTTTTTTATCCGTACTAACACTTTTTTGTTTTTGCGAGGTACATCCGAGCTGTTCATATATTCTCATGGATATTTGCAAATTCATCCTCAAGCTCCTCCACTAGTCTCGCTAATTCCAAATCTAAGGATTCATATAATGTGGTTTTGTAATCAAACATTGAATTTCTTCATTGCGGTTCTGTTCTCTCTTTTGCGCAAGTTTTCAGACGTCTTCCGACTACGCGCCACGCCTATTACGAAGCTAAGTCTCGATTTAACCCTTATTTAAATATTTGTTATTTTATTTAAAATTAGGGTTTGCCTTCAAATATAATGAACTCCGCCTACACTCACTTCTTTTTTTGTCTGTTTCTGCCTTGCCTTTTTCAGGGTTACCCCGAGGCTTCCCGCCAACCATATCAGATCAAGATTCAAAGCTAAGTACCCTACTTTATTCAAAGTTTATTTTGTTTTCTTTTGACAACTCAGGGTTTGCCTTGCCTTCATCCCTTCTGCCTTGCCTTTTTCAGGATCAACCCTAAAGGCGCCTTAGCAACCATATCAAATCAAATTCAAAAGCTAGGTATTATCTCGTATCTAATTCAAATAGTCGTTTTTATTTTATTTTGTTTCCTTAATAAATTAGGGATAAAATTAAATATCAATGAACTGCCTATACACTCACGCCTTGTTTGTTTCTTTGCTTATTCTGATGATCAGAGCCGATACTTCTAGCAAACCCTTGCCCTCAACCTTGTCAGGCAAATGCCAAGCTAAGTACATTCTCCCTATTCTATTTTTAATTCATTATCCTAATTTTTTTTCTGTAGTCAATAAAGTTTGCCCTCGAATTTGATAGTGCACTCATTATATATTTTCTGTATTGTCTTTCTCTTTTTCAGGGTTTATCAATTGCCAAAGCTACGTTGTTGGTAACCCTAAACCTCATTTTATTTTGTGCCTTTTATTATTATTACTTGTGTCAAACCCTGATAAGGGATCCGCTGGTTACAATTTCCCGCCCCCTTTATTGCTTTATATTATTGTGTGGTTAATAATTTAGGGAGTGCAAGATTGTAATTAACCAAGAATAACTAATTAAAAGATAAATATCTGAATATAATCACGTGATTGTTGCACACACGCACGCTTTTGGGGTAACCTCTCTGTTGCCTTGTTGCCTGTTGCCTGTTGCCTTTGTGTTTTTTTGCAGAATAAGCCATGTCCCTCGAATACGAGGATACCTCAGCCATGTTGCCTCGATAAAAAGGTCACGACCCTAAATGATGCTGCCTTCGGTACACAAATGACCTCGACCCTCGGAAGTTGCCTACGGAAAAAGGCTGAGGTATCTTCTGGTTGTCTAACGAAAAATGGCTTATTCTGATCCTTGCCTTAGACTACCTGCCCTCCTATGGCATGGGACAGTCTTATGGCAAAGGATATTTCGATGACCCTTCAACCTCCAAACGAAAGGCTTCCTGCCCTCTTATGGCAAGGATAGACCCTTTCATTCTGAAAGGCTAAAAAGAGACCTATCATCTGAGTTTAAGGTAATTGCCCCTAATTGCCTTGCAATGCTCATCTTTAATATTCTTTCTCAAAATTCCTCGAAGTCCACTTTTGTCTTTCATTTACCTTTTTCTAAAAACAAACGAGCAAGCAAAGCAACTAAGAGCCCATGGAAAACCATGGATGCAAAGGGTGCCTTACACCTTCCCTTTGCATAAATTACCCCCCGAACTTAGATTTCTTAAAAGGTTTTTTTTTCTGTTTCTTTTTGCCTTTCCGAATATGTTTGGATAAAATAAAAGTCGGTGGCGACTCTTGCTTACCGCAACATTTTCATTATTAAAAAGTCAGTTCACCGTATTACAGAACTGGCGACTCTGCTGGGGAAGCTTTCGAATAAAAGAGGGGTTACCTTAAAAGTTTAGGAATCACTTAAATGTTTTCTATTGCTTGCTTTGCTTGTTTTATTTTTCAGGGCTGTTTTGGGAAAATTGAAGGACGAATCATATTCCCGGATTCAAGAACACCTAAGATTAGGAGCGGCATAGTCATGGAGACCCCCCTTGTGCATGCTTGGGGTTGGTCAAAATGAAGTTCGCACTTGAGTTAGGCCTCCACTGGTTATTGTGTACCTCTTTTGCATGAGAGAGGTTTACGCATGTATCTTTGGGTGCGTCGGAGCTCAAGGACCTTTAGTCACCTTTAACCCATCCTGAATTTTAGGAACGTAGTGGGAGGGCTATTCTTGGTGCATGCCAAGTTATGGTCGCTACCCGATACTACAACTCAGATAGGTTTCTTCCTAAAGTATTATTGCGTGGTATTCATGTACCATGTTCGAGGGTGCTTTAGAGGGGGCTGACAATTCTGAGTCACTTGGTAGAACCCGTTGCTGAAAACTCCTTATCCATAGAAATACCCTGGGGAAGGACACCTGATCAGACGCCATGCAAGCCTTAAGCCAAAAATTGTGTGACTTGTGTGACTTGTTTGTGTTTGCTACTAACCTTCGTTCTTTGCAGGTTTTGTTAAAAGGACGTGTTTGCCCTTACTATCTCACACTATGCCTAATGAATTGCATCCGCATAACATTCATGACATCATAAGCATAACACGATTTAACTAACCCTTTCAAGGATCTTAGAGATTTAGGGCGCACAATTTTAGGTACTCTTATCAAGGACCGAATTTCAAATCAAGGGGCAAGAGGATTTATTTTCCTCTGGCCGCATACCTTCCAATTCAGAGACACATTACCTATCAAGGGGCAAGAGGATTTATTTTCCTCTAGCCATATACTTTCAAATTCAGAAGTATCCCGAATCAGAGGCGATGACCCACTCGATATGGTGAGCTCGATTCTCAAAGAAAGACGTTCCAAGATAGAGAACCTCAACCCTATTCTATCCCTAACCCTGACTCTCCAATAACCAAAATAAAATCCCGCCAGGAATACCCTATTGGTGTAATTTTTGAATTGGTAAAGAGGAATCTCAGAAGAGTCTTTGATACTCTCAGAATCGCTGAAAGTGCTGGCCTGAATGATGTTGCTATGCGAAAGTTCTGGAGAATCTTCCGAAGAAAAGCTGATGCTTGTTTTGAAGAACTTCAGGAAGTTTGTGTAGAAGCTGCTCCACGACCTTGTGGAATTCTGAGAAGCTATGAAGATTTTTGGTTCGCTCGTCTCGGAGGTAGATATATCTTTGAAGAGAAGAGATTTGTGGATGAACTTGAGGAAGCAAGAATTGCTGCTGCAATGGAAGCTAATCCTTGCAGGGAAATTGTGGTCTGGAGACCTCAATATCCTGTTCTGATTGGAGACTTCAGGACTCTCTTTGAATTTCTGAGGGAGAATCCTTCTGAGGAAGACCCAATCTTGGTCATTCCAGAAGTTGTTGACCCGTCAGAAGTTGAAGGTCCTTCTGCTCCTAGGAATCTGGCTGCCATTCTTCAGGCTCTTGAGAATGGAGATTCTGAGGTTCCTGCTGCAGAGTATGGAGATGCTTCTATGGAAGAAGCAGATGTTGAAGATCATGTTGCTGAAACCATTCCTGTTGAGGAAAATCCTGCAAATGATCTGACTATGGAAGCTACGGATCAGAATGCCATCCCTCTGGAAAGAAGTTGTGAAGCTTCTTCTGATGAACCTTCTCGTCTCGCAAGGACTCTGGAAGTGATTCAGAAGAACCAGGATGAGCAGAGATCGATCAACGCTGAGTTTCGTGCTTTCATGGAGAGGCAGAATGAGAGCAACAATGGGATTCATGATATGCTGGCCAAGATCATGTCAAAACTAGGGTCATCTTAGTCATTGAGTCTTAGATTGTTTTCTTTTGTGTTTGCTGCATCTGTTTTTTTATGCATCTTCCCTTGCCCTCTTGTACTTCTGACAATCTTTCTTCCTGTGCTATCAATGAAATTATCCTTTTCTTCGAGTGTTTATCTTTTTGTTTTTCATCTGAATCTTTTATGTTTTTGATGTTATGACAAAAAGGGGGAGAAAATGTGATAAATGATCTGATTTATTTTATCAGTTGCTGGGAGAAAGGCTCCACATTTCTAACAGAACTTGCAAAGTTCTATGTCTTTGAGTGTTGTTTTGCAGGAATTGAAGATCCTCTTCAAAGCTCAACATGAGAAGCAAAGACATGGGGAAAAGCAATTCTATAAAGAATCAAGCTCATGAAAATTGAAGCAAGCTGAGTGCTATAAAGCTTCAAGATCAGAAGCAAGAAGGAAGAATGTTCTGATATTCTGATGATAGAATATGCTTTCATTCTTATTCCTTATTATTCTGATGCATGTTTTTAGTTACAAAATATGCTCTGCAACATTATGTTTGTGTGCTCTGAGACATATAATATGTTCTGAAACATATTCTATGTTCTGATTCATTCATGCTGACTTTTGTCGTTTAGTTTGTTCTGTAACATTTCAGGATGTAAAGATGCTCTGATAATGCTCTGAGACATTCAACGATGTTCTGATACAATCTAGCATGCAATGACTCAAGAAGAAATTCAAGCTCTGAAGTTGTCCAATGGAAGCAAGAATCAGAAGCTATGAATATTCTGAAGATCTAGGAAATTCATGTTCTGAAGCTGTCCTATGGAAGCAAGAATCAGAAGATATGAATGTTCTGAAGATCTAAGCATATGTGAACGTCTCAACTGAAATACTCAGGGAAGTCTTTTATTTATAAAATTCTTCTAGTATTTATTTCAGGGGGAGATTGTTAAACTCAGGGGGAGACATATTCACACACTATGTTTATATGCTTATGCTATAGCTGTGTAATTGTCCTTAGCCGTCTGTCTTTTCTTATCGCAAATTCATATCATTTATGTATGTTTTTGTCATCATCAAAAAGGGGGAGTGTCATACCCCAAAATTTGCCCACTATATTTCAAGATAGTTGGGCTCAGATAGTCTCCACAGGCTCATACAATCTCTGACTGAAAGCATGATTCATTCTCCTCCTCAGCAATAAAGGCCAAAACTAGGGTTTGGACTTTCTCAAGGTTAAATCAAATCTAAGATCTCAAGTGGGCTCCATGGCCTCTCATATGCCTCAAAGGACTCTCATGCCAAATTTCAAGCCTTTATTCACAGGATTGCTCACTCAATTGCTCAAATGATCAACAATCGATTAGTTTAACCTAAAAGTCAACTATGGTCAAAACACAGTCAAAACTCCTGATTTTTGGGCAACATCAACATTTTCATGTTATATTCATCATTTGATCAAAATTTGATCATGATTCATCAGGAAAAAGGTCCAAAATCATCAAAAGAGGAAGTTACTAAATTAAGGTTTTAAGGTGAAAGTCAACTGAACTTTGACTGATCATAACTCTCGCATAGTTCATCAAAAATTGCCCAACCAAAGCCTATTCTCAAGTAAATTTCATTATCTACAACTTTGATGTTGGGTCCAAAGTCAAGAAATGCACCAGTTGAAAGATACAAGCTAATACATTATAGGTCCTTTTGAAAGACAACAAAAAGACATTTTTTCTCAAAGGATGGTAAATGAACATGGTAAACTCAATGAAGGTGAAACCAAAAGGATCTTTTAGAAGACTCTTTGAGCTTTCTAAAATGTACAAGAACACCTTCATATGATAAAAAATGAGGGAGATATGATTGGTACAAGTTGGTCGATTTTCAAGAAAAGTGTGAAAACCTAAGTGGCCAAATTCAAAGTTTTGAGCAATGGGCCATAATTTGTGAATCACCCACAAAATTCCAAGCTTATTAAAGGCCCATATGTCATTTGGATATTTATTTTATGATTTTATTTATTTATTTTTGGATTTATTCATTTAAATTCACTATAAATCAAATAAAATCAAAATAAAATAAAATAAAATCACACAAAAACTTTCCATTCATGTAAAAGTGTCCAAGTACATCCCATGGCCTCATTTACACGTGAAAAAAGGGCATCAAAATAGGATTCAATTGGAAAAAGGAAGGTTTTCATACATATTCAAAACAAAATATTTTTCAATAAAATCTCTTGATCTTTCTCTAATCTTTTGACCTAATTTCGTCCCATATATAAGCATAAGAGTGCAGCCTCACAAAGGGATGAAAAAACCCTAGCCACCACAAGCGCTTCAAACTTGCAAAAATCTCAAAGAACTTAAAAATTTCGTGCTCCTAGTTGAAGTCTTTTTCGAGAGCAAATAACCATCAGGATCTCTTCAGCAGGTAATATAGATTGTCAATGGATGATTAATGCAGCCCCATGACGTGTGGAGCGTTGGTCTCATATTCATGTTATTTCCATGCATATTTTATTTTCGTTTACCATGTTTTTGTGCATAATAATTAAATCTAATGCTTTCTTTGAGTTTATGATGATGTCTGGATAAGCTTAGAACTATTAAACCGAAGCTTAGATGCACGAATCAAAATCCACCATGCTTAGGGCAAAACGTGTGGAGCTCTCGTTTTTCATGCTACAGGCCATGTTACCAAAAACTAAGTGCACCAATGAACTCAGAGGACATTTTTATGTCGATCTGGGTCCTTTTGTTATTTTCCTAACATTATTTTATTGAGCTTCAAATTTTTGTAAAACAAGAAAGGAAAATTCGCAGGTAAAATCCTAGGTGAAATGGCAAGAGAATCCGCAGGTATCGAGGTAGGGGAAGATGAATAGTACCCCTGGAAGATTGACCAACACGCGTGGCCAGTGAACACGTTATGATTGGCTGTTCAACGTGTGAGTGGATGCCACGTCGTCCGCTGTTGACTTTTCCCCATAACCATGTGTTTTCATTTATTTTTAATGATGGCTATTTTATTTACAGTTAACATATGCAGATGGGTTGGCGTGAGAAGGAAGTGGTAACCTTGGGATGCTTGGTTCGATTCCCAGCGATCCCCTTTTGTTTTTTCCAGATTTTCTTAGCTTTTTCTTCCCTTGTTTTGCTTTTCCTTTTATTTTCCAATTATCAAATATTAGTTAATTAACCATCTAATGCTCAACTAATCCAAAAATTAACATAAAAATTATGATTAACAAATAACTAGTAGAATTAGGTTTTTAATAAAATATTTTTTTCATCACTCATAATTTAATTTAATTAGTCTCTTAATTTTCTTTTTTTCTTCTCACCATTAAAATAATTAGTATTATTTAGGTTTTTAATAATTTTAAATATAACTTTTATTTAGAATTTAATTAATCTAATAAATAACTTAATAATTAGTTTCAAATTAGGATTTTTAGTGAGTAATTTTAATTTAATTTACTAACAAAACCCCTTTTTATTTTCTTCCGATTTCTTCTCTCATCTCGAAATCCCTTGTATGGCGCGTGTTTTGTTTATTTTATTATTTAGCCATTAGAATGTATATAGGTCAAAATGTAAATATGATAGTAAATCTCTTTACTTTCCCGCACCTTTAATTTTCGTTTTTTATTATATTGTGCTAGATGTATGCTTAAATCAGGGCGTGTATGGTAAGACTGAATCAAACGTTAGCTAACTAAAAATACAAGATAAATCTTAATTGAATACAACACACTTTGCACGCACTCACCCTTAGGGTACGCCCCTCTCGGTTGCCTCTTAGAAATAAGGCCGTGTCTCTCGAATGTAAAGGTACCTATTAGCAAAAATCCCTCGATTAAAAATCATCGCAAAGATCATAAGTCCCTCGATGACCCACGATGTTGCCTACGATGATATGATCTAGTCCCTCAAATGGTTGTCTAACGAAATATGATTGTCCCTCCGATATTGCTAAAAGGTACCTCTACTTGTTGCCTTCAAACGACCTCGATGACCCTTCGATGATCCGCACGTC
This sequence comes from Vicia villosa, assembly GCF_029867415.1. Classification (NCBI taxonomy): domain Eukaryota; kingdom Viridiplantae; phylum Streptophyta; class Magnoliopsida; order Fabales; family Fabaceae; genus Vicia; species Vicia villosa. The sequence continues at coordinate 40,082,631 of NC_081182.1, read as the reverse complement.
CAATATAACAAGGATTTCCTACTTCTATATAGTATGGATAATCCTGGGAATCGTAAAGAGTATAGAAAAGGATCAATTAGTTAGGTAGTGCTCTTAACCTGCCTAGCTCAATAATAAATATCTTTTCACCACTATTTCGAAAAACTAAGGCTACGCATTTACGCTAAAGTCCTTATGCCCCTTTTAAACTCAAAACAAACAAACATGAGCTAAGCAAGTTAAGAGCCCGTAGATAACTACGGATGAAAAGGGTGCTTGCACCTTCCCTTTTCATAACTTACCCCCGAGCCCGTTTTCTTTCAAATAAGGTCTTTTTCTGTACTTTTTACCTTTCCTAACATTGGACAAAATAAAAGTCGGTGGCGACTCATGCTCACCGCAACATTGTTGCTTTCAAAAAAATAAAAGTCAGTTCACCGAGTTACAGGGAGATTGTTAGAACAAGATTTGTTCTGATCAATATTTTTAGTTTTGATGATAACAAGCATATGAATTTTGTATGAGATAATGTGATATTCTAATACTATGCAATTTCCATTTCAGAAATTATATAAAGAGTATGCACAAAATCAGCGCAAGAAGCACTGACTCAGAAGGTTCAGCATGCAACATCAGAACATGGTCTGGCAAGACATCAGAAGATGGTCAAGCAGAATCAGAACATGGGTCTATGGAAGCATCAGAAGAACTTGAGATCAGAAGCAGAAGCACTGAAGTTCTCATGGTATCACGCTCAGAAGCACTTCAAGGTCAGAAGACAAGAAGATGCTCTGCACCAAGCTGTTTGACTCTGATGACATTCAAACGTTGTTTACACAAATATCAGATCAGAAGCAAGTACTAGAATGGCAGGCTACGCTGACTGACAAAAGGAACGTTAGAAGCTATTAAAGGCAACTTCAGTAGACACAGCGGAAACAAGGCTCGAGGTAGTTGACAAAAGAGTGAAACATTAAATGCAATGCTGTACGGTATACACAAAGCATTAAATGCTCCCAACGGTCATCTTCTCAAGTGCCTATAAATATGAAGTTCTGATGAGAAGCAAGGTTACAACTTACGAAATACAACACTTGCGTACTATCCAGAAACGCTGTCAAATTCAAAAGCTCTCAAACTTTATCATCAAGCTCACTACATTGCTGTTGTAATATCTTAGTGAGATTTAAGCTTAAACGTAAGAGAAAATCACAGTTGTGATAATAGCTTTATAAGAAGCATTGTAACTTGTAACTCTTAAAAGAATTTGTTTACATTAAGTTGTAAGAACTAGAGTGATCAGGTTGTTGATCAGTATACTCTAGCAAGTCTTAGAAGTTGTCTAAGCAGTTTGTTCCTAGAGTGATCAGGTTGTGATCAGGATACTCTAGAAGACTTAGCAGTTGTCTAAGTGGAAAACCATTGTAATCAAGTGTGATTAGTGGATTAAATCCTCAGGTGAGGTAAATCACTCCAAGGGGGTGGACTGGAGTAGTTTAGTTAACAACGAACCAAGATAAAAATCATTGTGCAAATTGTTTTTATCTTACAAGTTTTAAAGCTACACTTATTCAAACCCCCCCTTTCTAAGTGTTTTTCTATCCTTCAAAACCGACGTGGTTTGGTTTGATTCTCGGTTTTAGTTTTTAGGAATCGCTAAACCGATGAACCGAACCAATAGAAATAATGACGCTATAAATATTTTATTCTACCTATCATTAAGCTCGAATTCTTTAAGCAAAACACGCATCTAGAACCAAACTCTAAGACATAGAAAGTAGAAACCATAAGTCACAAAAAACATGCTTTCACAGAGTTGCTGCTCTTGCTACCCACAACCATTGTTCCTTTCACTACAGTCATTCTGATATGTTATGTCCGTCTTCTTCGTGTTCAGGTTCACTTTGTTAATTTTCATATATTTTTGTAACTTTTTTTTTCTTTTTTTTTCAAAAAAAATCATTCAAGTCTTCTTACAAAATAGTTTTGATGCGTGTTTGAGGAGTGAAATATATTAATAGATGTGTGAACTTATTCGGATGCTAAGTGTTAACTTTTATATTTGATAGTAAACTTATTTCATGATAAAATAAAAATCATGTCACTATTTCGTATGAAATAAGAGCAACTTATACTTTGTTTGAAAAATATAGCATGAAATAAATAACATGAGATGTATTATTTTAAAAAATAATAGCATAAAATAAATAACATGAAATATATTATTTTTAAAAATAATAGCATAAAATACAACAAAAAAACACGACAATGGAGAATATACTAATGAATATAATGTTTTAAAAAATAAATATTGTAAACCGATCAACCAAACCAAATAAACTGAACCAAACCGGTTAGTTTGGTTTGGTTCCAGTTTTGAAAAAGGTTGAAAACCGAACCAAACCAAATCGATGGAAATATCATTGGTTCAAACTTTTTTTGACCAAAAATCGGTTCAAACAGATCCGATTACACCCCTATTTTGTAAGCTTCTTATGAAGCTTTGAATGCGGTGGGGATAGAGAGAGTGCACTTGGAGAAGCAACTTGAAAACCACCTCAATAAAAAATTTCGTCCATTCAAGAAGCTTTTGAAAATTCCTTAGGGTTGATAGAGCTTTTGTACACTAAGATAAAGATCTCCAAAGAGAAGGTTAACCCTGACTAGAGAATGGTCTAGCCTTATAAACCTTGCAAAAAGGATTATTATGGGCGATGTGGGACTCGTTATAATAAATTCAGAGGAGAACCCCTATGTGATTTTGTTGCTTGTCTTCTACGCTTTCGTTTCGTTTATCTTTGCTTATTGACTCTCCTCGTCAATTGCACATTTTTAAATTCAATTTTGAATTGATTCATTTTTTAGAATGCATAATTGAATGGGTTGTATTTGAGTTTGATCATGATGTTTTAAGTTAATTGCTTGAGTTAATGAAACAGTAACCATATGTGATATTGTTTCAAGTTATGTGGGAAGTGAAATCTCAAACTATTTTGAAAAACTTGAAAATTGATATTTATTGTGTGTGACTCGAGTCACTCACAATCTATGTATATTTTGTTTTCACTAACACTATTTTGTAGAAAATCATGGTTTCACTGAACATATTGGTATGTCTCTATAATTCTTATATCTGGTTGTATATCATTGTGTGCATGTTTATTCTAGATATGTTCATTGGTTTGCTTATTACTTCTTCATTTCATTCATTCATCTCTAGCATGTTTTTGGTTATTCTTCTTTGCATTTAAAGTCTTTTTAAATGCGTGTGGCTAATTATATGCATTTAAGCATTCTTATACTTGTCCATGCATTATTTAATCTTCCTTACATGATAGTTCTGATCACTTAATTGTATATTGTTGAATTTTGTTGCATGTATATTTGCATTTTTGTTGCATGTACCATGTTTATCTTTGTGTTTTGTATCTGGTTTATGATGTTGTATATTCTTCTTCGATATTTAACTCACATGATTATCCGGTCGCCTTCTAACTAACACACAATTTGATAGCCACTTCTTGTAGTTCAGTTTTGATATGAAATTGACGTGCACGAGCCCGTACGTGATGCTTTTAGTGGCTTCAACTTTGTCACATGACTAGTACCGCCTTCTCTAGGTGACATATTTGACATTTGGGTTTATGTTTAGTTGGGGAAGCACACAAAATTTTTCAGTTTTGGCTTTAAGACATCTAACGAGTCCGTCTTCCAAGGAGTTAGGGATATTTCCCCTAATATTCTCAGCAAATGGGGGATTGTCGTCAAGTTGGATGGACACAAAATTTCTTTATTTGATTCACATTTGTACCTTCATCTTGCCTCGATAAGAAGATGTCTCTCTGGGTAGTACTTGTCCTCAGATGTAGCTTCCTCTAGACGACAGTTGAAGTCTACGATATTAACGTCTAGGGGTTGCTTTCTGGAAGAGATGACAGTCTTCACCTTCAATTTCTCACAACGAAGGTCACATTCTAGATCTTTCGAAGGGCTTTATGGTAGCGCCAAGCTCATGTATGGTTTGTGCAAATGGCCACCCCTTCGTCTATGGAGTTTTGGTATTTAATTTTAAGATGGACAATGGATGGTATTCACCTTAAGACCTATATGGTGGGTCTCCCCAAAATGCATTTGTAGTCTAACTTGCATGAGATTAGGGGTGAGAATAGGCCAAACCAAATAACAGAGACCCATGGCCTAGCCTACATAGGCCAAGGTCAAACCATATATTTTTTAAAATAAACAAGATTTAGGCTTTTTTATCAGCATATTTAGTTAAATAGGCTAGACCACATACAATTTTTTGATTTTTTTGTCTTTTTAAACATTAGGTGAGTTGCTTAATTATATATTTTAAAATGATATATGCTTTTTAAGTAGGCTAATAGGTCAGTCAGATATTCGAAAAGGTCAGACTCGAACCTAAAAGTAAGCCTATGATAAGCTACATGTCCGACTTAGGCTTTAAATTTTTGAGTTAAATATATTTGTGGTCCTCCTAAATATCTCGAATTTTATTTTTAGTCCCTCAAAATATTTCCTTCAATGAAGTTTGAGATATTTAGGAGGACCACAAATATAGTTAACCCTAAATTTTTTAGTAGGCCAAGCTTCGGCTTGGCAAATCCTTGCTCGACCCAACCTATTCCCACCTCTACATGGGATGACCAAGAATTAGATTCCTATGATTTTAGTGTCGCCCTTTCCTCTAAAGGTAACTAGCAGTTCGATGAAACCCCATGGGTGGGGTTACCATTTTGTTGAAGACTTGCAAATAGGTTCCCATATTTGATGTACATAATGTCAGATGAACTCCTTTTATTAATTAGAATTTACGATATGTTAAATTGGCCATGATTGCTTTATTATCAATGGAAGTATCTTGTTAGGTATGCCTCTTATCCTTTCAATGCCTATAAACCTATGAAGTCTATTATAGGCTGTTAGGACTCTCTTCGAAAATCGATTCTCGATTCTGATATATGGGAAAAACTATACTATTTTTCTCTTGGAGATTCCCTTAGATGGTTTTTTCGGGGATGAGAACCCTCATGTGATTGATGCAATGAAATAACGGCCTCCAAAAACAGGGGATATGAAGGGTCAATTCCTTTTCTTATCATCTTTCTATTTGCTGTTATTTATTCCTTTGTTGGTTCCTTCTACTGTTTCAATTATCTTTTCATGCAGGTATCACTTCGGCCCCTTCTTCGTAGAGACTCTCGTGAAGAGTCCTCACGTCTCTTATTATGCCCTCTTAAGTTATATTTCATGGTGTACCTATCAAGCTTTCACTTATTTATTAAATATTCAACTGCATACTAGAGGTGAATGCACTCATCGGTCTCACGCCCACGACCGTTGTGAAAATCGTCAGTACTTTATTTTGTAAGTGCATGCAAACTACTTCATGGGTTGGGGGTATTTCACACCGACTTCTTTGAACTTCATATTGACACACTCTTGCAAAATTCTTTCTTTAGACGTGTTCAAAAGGGGTGTACTATAAGAACTAGGATTAGGGTAATTTGCTCCTCTCGTGACCCCCTTCTTCATGACGCTTGTTATCCTTAAATGTCCCAGATGTCTTGTTCTTTTCGATATCTTCAACCATTAACTTCTCTTTATAGTTGTTGTATGGTTGAGTTTGAGCGAGTAGTTTACTCATCCTCTATGGTTCCTTTAATCCCAATTTTTCCCTAAACATGCAATTTGGTTTTAAGCCCTTTTAAAAGATCCGGCATTTCAAATTGGCGTTAGCTCCTCTAACTTCTACGAGTTCTTTGATGATTCCTTCAATATACTCTAGTAATGTCTCCTTTTTTCTTTTTCATAATTGTACTGAGAATGAATACGAATATTCAGCTAATGTTTTGTGTGTTATGAAGTGGGATGTGAACTCATTAGTCCTTACATAGTATTCTCTAAAAATTGATGGAGTTTTCTTCTAGGCCTTTGAACCATGTCATCGATGCTCCCTTCAAGGTGAGAAAAAAAAAAAACTTGGATTGAACTATTTCTTTGCGGGGCCATCCATCATCCCATCTCGCTAGACAAAACTATGAGTTTAAATGACCCAATTTACTATATGGTCTCATCCCATAACATTAGTATCATAGAGTCTCCCTCTAATAAATACCATAAATATGCAGTAATAATTTAAAGCATTAAAGAAAAGTTAAAAAACCAGACATTTCAGTGTTATCCACACCCTTAAAAAATCTAAAAATAATGACTTCATGGCCAAAGTTATAGTTTCATCTGGCATAGATATTATAATGCATACTTCTCCTGAGACTAATTCACATTCTTGCATCCGAAGCTAAATATAATATTTTTCAAAAGACTGTAACTGTTATTCTATCCCCAAACATTATATGGTCACGGTCTCCATGACATGTCCCCGCCCACACCACACGCCAAACAAAACAAAATACCTACGTGTAACAACTTGGATAAAACAAAATTGCAAATTTCCCATGTCGCACTTCACTAGTTAGTTACCATTCGCAAATCCGAAGCGTTTAATTTATTTATAAAAAAAAACACACTTAACGTCCATTAATACCCACTCAATGGTTGGTTAATCTCAACCATTCACAAAAACATTTGCACCATTTAATTAAATAAAATAATTTAAACCTTTCAAAGTTGGAAAAAAAACAAATAAATAAAATTATAATTTTGGAGATGACAGAAAATGAAATGAAAGTAATGCAGAACCCTAATAATAATAATAATCTACCTGTGTATATAATTTTGTGAGTTTTGATTTGACATGAGATAGGGTATAGTATAGTATATTCAATTCAATTCAATTGTATATTTGTATAGTATAAGATTCATATACATTTCGCAGACTTAGAAATTAAGCGCGCCAAAGAGATTGCAGAATGAAGAAGACAACCAAACGTCCTTCCAAGAAATCTCACCATGTTGAAAATGGAAACGGAAAACCTCCCTCGCCTTCTTCGCAACCGTATGATATTATTCTTTCTTTCTTTTTTCTACCATGCACGTTCATGTTCAAATCTAATTTCACCGTTCATTCTAATTATGGAATTGGAATTTTTCTTGATTTGTTATTGTTGTTATTTTGGTAGGGGTGATGGAGCAGAAAGAACGGTGAAGAAGGTGAAATTGTCCAAGGCTCTTACCATTCCTGATGGGACATCGGTTTCTGATGCATGTAGACGAATGGCGGCTCGCCGTGTCGATGCTGTTTTGTTGACTGATTCCAGTGCTTTGCTTTCTGGGATTCTTACTGATAAGGTTTGTTTCTATATTTGTGTTGATGTTTTGTAAAATGAGATGTTCAATGTTGTTGATTTGTGTTGTATATGTTTGTGACGTTTGTGGTTAGGATGTTGCTACTAGAGTTGTTGCTGAGGGGTTGTTACCTGATGAGACAGCTGTGTCGAAAGTAATGACAAGGAATCCTATTTTTGTTACGTCGGATACTCTCGCCATTGATGCTCTTCAGAAGATGATCCAGGGTTAGTTTCTTAGCTCTTTAATATTGGTTTGGATATTAGTTTCTCAAATTAGCATTTAAATCGTTAGTTTTGGATTTTGCCGTGCTTTGTTTGAGCTTATAAGCGGTTTTTGACATAGATTTCAGTAGTGTTTCTGACATGTCGGGATATTGAAGTCTATATATTTCTTATGTATATGGAAATATATTCTCTAGTGCTATTAAATGAGCCGTTTACATTTATATTATTGTTACTATTCGACATGATTACACGAATCTTGCATGGTAAAAGGGTTGCGATTTGTTGTGAGAATGATATAAGACAATTGGTTTAGTAGTTACGATGAATTTTTTTGTACTTTTCTCTTGGTGGAAAATATACTTAGGTGGTTTGGGCGTGTAGAGAAAAGATCTGTAGGTTTTGTGGTAAGGTGAGTATATCACATGGAGAATAGTCTAACAGCTAAAGGTAGAGGAAGACCTAGAAAAACTATAAGAGAAGTTATTAAGGAAGATATTGAGATTAACGATTTGGATAATGGCAAAAGTTGATTATGTAGCCGACTCCACGAAATAAGATTTGGTTGTTGTTGTTGTATTTTTTCTTCACACAGTTTAGATCTTGGAATGGAGATTATTTGCAGTTGGGGCTTTGTTGTTCTGTTGGAGCCCCGTGCTTAGTGCGTCTATGTACATGTCCTTGCTAGTTGCATTTCAATGTGTTTGTGTTTGGATATTGAAGTCATATTTCTGGATATCAGCTAGTATGTGTAAATGGAAATATATTCTCTTATGCTATTAAATGAGCTGTTTACATCTATATTGTCGTTACTATTCGGCATGATTACATGAATCTTGCATGATAAAAGAGTCGCAACTTGTTGTCAGAAATTGATGACAGACAATTGGTTTAGTAGTTGCAGTGAATTTTTTCTGGAGTTGTTTGTAGTTTAGATGACCAAGATTTTAGTGTGTTTATCTTTTCTTCGCACAATTTAGATCCTGGAGTGGAGATTATTTACAGTTGGGGCTTTGTTGTTTCTTATGGAGCCCCATGCTGAGTGTGTCTATGTACATGTCCTTACATTTCAATTTGTTTGTGTTTGGAGCAAAATATTATGGAGGCTAAATGTGGAAATGTAACTTAGGGCCTTAGAGTTGGCAAACAACTTTGTTGCCTTGAACTGAATTAACTGATAACCATGTAAACTCTATTTACCAACATGAATTGAAAAAGTAACCAATTTTTTTGTTATAGGATCCCCTCTTATTATTGTTTCTGCTTGTGTTTTATTTTCTTTTTACCTTTTCTGGTTCTTTAACTAGTTAATGATGCTTGAATTGGGTAAATGAGTTGATTAGATTTACCTTTACATGTAGCTTAATGGATTCATTGTTTAGAACATAATTTATTAAGTGAGAGATACAATTTGATTTTTTTTTCTTAACTGATTTTAGGTAAATTCAGGCACCTCCCTGTTGTGGAAAACGGTGAAGTCATTGCCATATTGGATATCACAAAATGTCTTTATGATGCCATAGCTAGGGTGGAGAAGGCTTGTCAGCAAGGGAGTGCCGTTGCTGCTGCTGCAGTTGAGGGGCCGGACCATCAGCGAGGTAGTAATATAGATTGCTTAACAGTCACCTCTATGCATATCTTACCAATTTGGTACTGCTTGTGCATGAACTTATGATTTATGAATTGCTTCTACTTGCATGCGGTATCACTGTATATGTTTATAACAGTTATGATTGAGTTCATTGATTGTATCTATAAGTTTTAAGGTTTAATTATCTTGGGTCCATCATACAAATGTTAAGATAAAAGAAAATGTAAACTGTGTAATTAAAAAGAGGTGGATGGAGCAGACAAACTTCAGCCTTCGGTTGTAATTTGCGACTGAAAAAGTATCAATTAACTTGAGAAATTTTTTACTGAATTCTTGTAGATTTGTAGCCTAAAGCTCATGGCTTCTTCTCATAGAAGTATTTGAAAGTATTGAAAATTTCTATATTTTCCCTTCATTTTGTAATGATGCTGAATGTTTGTTCCAACTGCCACTACGTTTGTCAGCTCCAAATGCTTTCATTGATACATTGAGGGAGCGCATGTTCAAGCCTTCCTTGTCAACTATACTTGGTGAAAATACAAGGTAATTTTCACATCATATTTTCTTGTGTATTGATGAATTGCCTAAGGATGCTTTTTATAACAGTTTTTAAAACTATGTAGCTTTATGTATTTCCAGGGTTGCTATTGCATCAGCATCAGATCATGTCCATGTAGCTGCAAAAAGGATGCAGGAGTTGCATGTCAGTTCATCTGTGATCGTAACAGATGCCAAAGTTCAGGGGATATTGACGTAAAATTCCTTTTTGAGGCTTTATTTTCTCTTATATGGAATAACATACATGACTGTGTTTTTTAGATCATAAATCTCCTTGATCGATACATATAAAACACACTTTTGGACAATATAAAATGCACTTTAGACAATATTTTATTTTGACTTATATATTGTTCTGTGGATCTGTTATGCAGTTCAAAAGACATTCTTTTGCGAGTCATGGCTCTACATCTTTCCCCAGAGTCGACCTTAGTGGAAAAGGTTGTTATGGTTTTATTTTCTGAAGCAACATTATTGGAAAGTTGTTTGTCTTCTGTCTTTTTTCAGGTGCTAATGTTTGCTCAAGTATTTAGAATTGATTTGATTTTCTTCTTTATTAGATAATGACTCCAAACCCACAATGTGCAACACCAGAGACAACAATTATCGATGCTCTGCATATGATGCATGATGGAAAGTTCTTACATCTTCCTGTGGTAGACAAAGGTAAACTTTGCCTTCTCAGTTGTTTCCATAATTTCTTACATTTATGTGCTAAATATTATTCCTTTCGCAGATGGAAATGTTGTTGCTTGTGTGGATGTTTTGCAGATCACTCATGCTGCAATTTCTCTGGTAAATATATATTTGAGATAGCTCACCTTATATAAAAAATGAAGTATTACCTTGTATGATAAGAACTATTAACCTTTGGTACTATGTACTTTGTAGGTCGAAAGTAGCTCTTCTGGAAATGCTAATGATGTGGCAGGCACAATTATGCAAAAATTTTGGGACTCAGCTTTTTCTCTTGAACCACCTGAAGACTACGACACTAACAGGTACTTTGGTAATACCTATGTTGTTTATTTATAAGTTTTTATGTGGAAATGTTGTTTATATATGTTTTGTTCTGTTCTACAAATAGTTAAATATTTTTTATTGCAGTGAAGTCTCTGGACAACTAACTCTGGATGGGGCAGATACCACAAAGTCTACATACCAGTCTGCAGGTTTTGGACATTCATTTACTTTTAAATTCGAGGATCCCAATGGTCAAGTGCATCGTTTCAACTGTGGTGAGTGACATCTTGTGACCGACTTTACTATATCTAAAATATCAAAATGTTATTTCTGTCGCCGCTAATATCTTATGAATAATACCTAGGCCTTGTAATTTTCCTTTTTTCCTACACTTTCTTATAAGTATAAGAACTTACAAGTATATGCCTCTGCAATTTTCGTAGGTTCTGAAAATCAGGATGAGCTTGCATCAGCTGTTATGCAAAGAATTGGTCCTGTTAATGATGGAGAACGCCCTACATTGATGGTGTGTTTTAATCTAGTTCACTTTTGTCTACATTTTTTGTCGGCTTTTCTATGCGTTTAATTTGACCTGATACCTATTTTTCTCCCTTTCTAGTATGAAGACGATGAAGGAGATAAAATTGTTATTGCAACTAATAACGATCTTGCTGCTGCTGTCAGCTATGCTAGATCTGCAGGACTGAAGGTAAAGATGTCTGTTTTACTAGTCTTTTCATTTGGCGATTTTTGCTTCTGTGGGTTTGCTATGATGTATCAAACTGATTGTAGCAAGCATCTCTGTATTTTAGGCTCTAAAGTTGAATTTGAAGTTTGCTGATTCTACCAGAGAGATACAACCAAACTCTGGTACAGCCACTAAACAGAAAACGAGTGTAGTGTCTGTCCGCTCTGGTATTTTCGCAGGTGCCGTTGTTCTAACAAGCATTAGTTTATTGGTCTACTTAAAGCGCACCAAATAGTGATACGTTGGCCAGTTTGGAATCAGAACATGTCAGTCACAACTGCATAAGTTCTGAGTTCTATGGTAAATCAAATATTTGCTGCACACTGAACAGGCGAATGATGTGAAGCTCCTCTAATCGCCATTTACTTTTCAGCCTCTGATGTAAGTTCACCCAGTAACCACTTCCCGTGGCATGCAATAATCAAATGTCACGATATTCTTCTATATATTTATTTCGAATTTTATATTCCTCAGCTCATATTGGGATATCTGCAATTTGTTATTTGTATCAAACTTTTTTATAGCATTCAAATTCATTTAATTATTAAAGACGATTGAGCAAGAACATGATACACATCCTTTATATGGTCGGAGGTCTTCTGGAATTCTCAAAACACCCCTTATTCGGAATAATGCTTCCGGACGCCATTGTATAGGAATCACACTTTTGTTAGTATAAAAATAATTATAATTTTATGTTAAAATACACTTTCAGAAGAGTATATGTATTTTTTTCTACTGTTAGAAATATACTTTCAAAAGAGTACTTTCAGAGTAGTCCCGTTCAGATAGTATATAGATACCAATTTTATGTGCTTTACCGTGATCATCATGTTTGTTAAACTCTAAAAGTGGAAAATGTGAAAGAGAGCCAAGGACCCTTCTTTCTCCTCTTAAAAATTACTAATAGATTAGTGTAGTATTTCCTACTAATAAAAAATAAAATTAATACATGCAGTTTGACATTTGATTCGGCTGCTAAAATGTGGTTTTGAACAAATATTCCGAAATTTAATCTCCTATCATTGATTTTCATACAAGTAAATTAAAAAAAAAAGAAAAAAGAAAGAAAAGATGATGATCGCCCCATGAATATCAAACCATGAATATGTTTACTTTGCAACATATTATATGTTTTCAAACATTTTTCACGGTATAGTACATGCTTAACTAAAAAAGATATTTGCGTGTCTTTGTTATGGAGTCATTACGTTTCAACTTTCCTATATCTTATTTATATTTATCACTTCTTTCACATCTTATTGTAGGAAATATTGGTCTTTTATCATAACAAGAATTAGATCTCTTGATTATTATCCCAGATCCTAATTTAACAGCTTCCACACAAATCTATTTAAACATATAATCATATGTAAGATAAACTCTTGTTCAATATTAAATTCTTTTTTAACATCAATATATACATCATTGGGTTGAGGATCTTCCGTTACACTATGCTCTCGTGCATTAGTTGGGTTGATATCATCAAAGTGAATCATACCTACAAGTATTGAAAATGAACAAAACTTGAGCAATCATTTCTTAGCTCCAGAAGTTAGAATCCATAAGAAGTTTAAAGTGTTAATAGATGATATCTTCACAACTTCTTTAATGCAAAAAAAATGTATATTATGAATTAATAAGAAGAAATACAGATGAAAATTAATTGTAATTTAGAATAACTACGAAGAGTCTTATAAAAAAAAAAAAGAATAACTATGAAGTTGATGAAGTCGTAATATAGAAGGATTGTGTTACTTAATACAATAATTGAATAAGAAATGAAGAATTTATGGGAGAATATAAGGAAATATAACATAAAGTTTTGAGTGAAAAAGTCTTAAAAAACTGATCAGGTAAAAAGTGTAATGATTTGGAAGATAATATACGAACTACTACATAATTTGGTGTCCGTGAATTATCTTCCGAACATAAATTTATTACACCATTTTCACATTTAAAAAAAAATCAAACTATTGTTGAATGAATAGAGTATTTTTGAAAGATAACTTTAGAACACATACATTTCAAAATTCAGAGTTCTTACACCATTTTCACATTTGAAAAAAAATCAAACTATTGTTGAATGAATAGAGTATTTTTGAAAGATAACTTTAGAACACATACATTTCAAAATTCAGAGTTCTTACACCATTTTCACATTTGAAAAAAAATCAAACTATTGTTGAATGAATAGAGTATTTTTGAAAGATAACTTTAGAACACATACATTTCAAAATTCAGAGGTATACGTTCCTAAATGGATTGTCTAAATTATGTCGGTATAAATTTAGTAGCTTTGCATGCAATTGTGGAGAATAAATAGACAACAAAACTTTTAAGAATTATTAGTTTTGATACTGCATTCATGGAGCTCAAATTCAAATTGAAGACACTTAAGAAAATATAAACCAATTATATAACTATAGTATACCTATAATATTTGGAGAACCAGGAGACCAAAAAAAAAAATTACTTCATTTCAAAATAACTGTCATTTATTATTTTTTCACAGAAATTAAAAAAATACAATAATATCATCAAAGACATTAGTACATTTTTATTAAATTAACTTTATTAATTAATGTGTTAAAAATATAATAATTAAATTCTACTTCCTAAAATGAAAGTCGAATTTTTTATTAAAATAATCAAAATTTTCAAAAAAATTCCTCAAATAACAAAGGTTCCTCACTAATTCTTAAAATAACCATATTTCAAACAAAAAAAAAATTGTCCAAGTAGAGAATATGTCAATTCAATTGGCTTTCTTACTAATTCTTAAAATAACCATATTTCAAAAAAAAAAAAAACTGTTGACAGAGGATACATCAAAACATCATAATCGCACGGCAGCTGTACTTTATCGCGTTTCCAAACCCACACTATGCCACTGTAGGAGTGTCCTAAGATTGTAATAAACTAGTTTTCTACATTATGATTTGTCTTTCACAAAATATAAGGAAAACAACACGTGAAAAGAAACATTTGGCTGAAAAGGGTGTTTAGAAAACACATGCAGCACCATAATATTTCGAAATGAATAAAGAATTGGTATACTCTCAAAATTTTGAAGCACAAAGGGGGAGACAATAATTCTTTGCCACTTAAAATCAAATAGTTGATCATCCAGAACAAGATCAGTAAGCATTACAAATTGTAGCACTAGCAATGGAACAACTTTTGCCAACATATGACATTCCAAACACGGCCTTCTGCGAATGACTCGAGTACACAACAATATAGGCAACAGGAAATCTACCAGTCAAATCATGAGGGAGAAAAAAAAGTTTTCCAGGGCTACTAACAAGAACTAACAGGTGTAAGGTAAGGGCCTCAATGCTTTATGAACAAGCAGCTCGTCAACCACAGATCATCAAGAGCAGACTGCTAGTCTCTACAAATACTTTCTTGCAAGGGCACGGACTTTTGTATCAAAATGTGATGATGTGATTCGGGAGCCAGGCAAGTATAGAGGATTAAGAAGGGTCTGCAATTTGACAAACATACAAATATAATTACTTATCTCCCACCAGCTTAACATTTCATAGTCCATCAAACAGAGTAAGCTTACAAATATTTATAACTCAAGTATCTACCATCTACATGTTTATCATCACAAATCAAGAGAACAATCAGAAACTTCAACTTATTTACTGATCCTTGCGTCTCCAGTCATATCCACATAGGAAAAGAGAAAAAAAAGTAGTTGAAAACGAAAGTAATAAAAAAAAGTAGTTGAAAAAGGAAGTAACGTAAAGACAGAGTAATCCGTGAGAAATTATTTACGCTCTGCCTATTCCCAAAGGAACTAATTCAACATCATAAAACACTTAAAATGGAATTCAGCGAAGTTTTATAAGAAGTTGAAAAAAGAACTTTGTCATTCTACTCAAAATAATGTACCAGGTATAAGCTAGGAAAATTGGCATGCCTCCTATCGTGAAACACTGAAATTCTAATTACTAATTAGAAGGGAACATGTACATGGTTCATTTACATTTACAAAACCATAAAATAATAGTCCGGCAGCTATTATAACATTTGTAAAGCATATTTCAAGAATTGATAAGCATGAACTTTATCATGAATCGTGATCCTATTTCAAGAGAAGCATTCTATTGTAAAATAAGAAAAAGATACATTGGAAGTTAACAAATAATTAAGGGAACACTGCATACAAAATATGTTATAGAGTGCAAGAAAAGGCAAGATTACCTTTATGTAAAGCTCGTGCACCTCTTGGAAGAAGCTCTTAATGCCATCGTCATTACGCGAATCATGAAGCAACATTAACCGGGTATGTGTGACAGGTCAAGGAAATTATCTCAAAAAACTAAAATGCATAAAGAAGTATGTGGATTTAAGGTTTGATCATTGCCCACTCATGGATCTTTTATTTTGTTCCCATTCACGTGAAGGACAGGGAAGTAAGGGTCGGGGGACAATGGCATAATCATCCCATTAAAGAAGAAAATTAAATTAAATGATTCTTAAAGTTGGTATTCAGATACAAAAAATTGAAAATCATATAGAATTTATTTCAGATGTAAATTATTTCTCTACGATAAAGGATATGACCAGCTGTGACGTATACTGACACCACGAGTTCATTAAACCTATCTACAGATTTCAAGTACCTGCATAGAGAATGCTAAGGAATAAGAAGCTGTGGAAACAAAAACAACAGGCACAAAGAGAGGATTATAAGGCCAAAGTTTTGCAGTTGAGTTTGAACTTGGATCGCAAATCAACTGAATATGTAACTCACATAGCACTAGTAGTCCATGCAAGGTCCTGGACAACATCGAGGGCAGCATGTAGGATAAATTGATGCAGCTGAGCAGCGTCCTCCCTCTGTCACACAGTGGCAACAGATTGCAAAATGATGTAAATTTTGTGAAGAAAACAAGATAACTTACCATCTAAGCCATGCAATAACAAGACGCAAGATAAAGATAAATATTTACACAAGAAATGACTCCTCTAGAGTGAATAGTCGGTAAAGTTATAAATCAATGGTTGGTATTCTAACCAACTATGATTTGCTATGCACGAGCATGTAATATAAACTATTGGTTTATTTATCATCAACCACTTTAGTTGTTTGCTTTAGAGAAGCCTGGTCCATTTACGTGAATCAAGTGAACAGATTATAACTATAACGAGCTTTTAGACTTCAAATCTTTGCATGACTTTGTTAGGATGTCCATGTTAATATATTTAGGCAAGCGGGAGTATTGTGAAGTAAGAGGCACCTATGAACTTCATGACCAACCCAAGAGAGAGAAGATTGACACTTGGGTCAGCAAATGTTCTAGTGTACGGGTGGATGGGAGAGAAACATGCATGTGTAGGTTTGATTGGAGTTTCTCCACATGTGGAATTGAGGACTAGAGGCTTTACTATGGGACAAACGTCCACAAATCCGCTTCAAGAGCAAAGTGGCCAAACATGAGAAAACATGTTCCAATTTTCAACATGCTTTTATATCATTTGCGGTAGATCTTCTACACATAGTTCAAAGGGTCATGCATAACAATGTGGTGTCTCCTCCTAGGTCTACAAATGTAGTTTTTAAAAGAATCATCCAAAAAGGATGGGTTGCCGTATGTTAAGAGTCCCACGTCGGACAATATATTTCCTGAACAGGTCTTTATAAGTGGGGGGCAATCCTCACCCTACAAGCCGGTTTTGTAGGTTTGAGTTAGGCTCAACCTCATTTCTTAACACCGTAAGTCCCAATACCAAACAATTACCATTATAATGTAAAATCCAATCCCAAACTTATAGCCACAATTCAGGTCCCAATACCTAACAATTACCATTATAATGTAAAACCCAATCCCAAACTTATAGCCACAATTCATAAACTCCACCAAGAAGCAAGTAAAAAATAAACAATCCATAAACCAATGAAAGGTTAAGCTTTTAACTTTACAAAAAAATTAAAATATGAAATGATCTTACTTTAGCAGCTACTCCAACTTCAGCTTCGTATATAGGAATATCATTTCTGCTAACAATGATGAAACAAGCGGTGGTTGCCATCTTCAAGACCCTGCCAACTGCACCTGCGAGACACAAACGTACATACAACTGAGAAAACTGAAATTTTGAAAACAGATCTAAACTCATATAACGGAAATCAAACCTTATAATGACAGTTGGAAGCGATCAAGGAACGGGGAATCGAATCGTGTCGCTCAAAACGAGAAATTTCGTTTGATTTCGGAAATTGGCGAGGAATTGCGATCTTGAGTATGAAACAATGTTTTTTCAGAAACAAGAATAACTGGATCTGACACGCGAGGAGTGTGACGAATTGAATTCTGTAAACCCTATGGAATTGAGGAAGACGATGCTTCGCATATCAGGTGCTGCGACTCTGTAGACTCTACGCTTCTGGTGTATGCGAGTTTAAACGCACCGTTTTGGAGAGGAAGGTTTTGACAAAAATAAATTTCAAAACATGTTTTTAAAGTTATTGGATTTTAGAATCTAAAATGGGTGAATTTAGAAAACAAAGACAACAAATTTAAACACTCTATAATATAAAATAAAATTCAATAATTAAATCTTAAACACTAATAATAAATTGTGAATAATTAAAAGCATCCTAAGATTATAGATGAGATAAAGTAGTTACTTCATCATTAGGGTCAATCTTATAACTCATGATTTCATCAAATGTTTTAGGACAAATTAAGTTTAAACAAATAGCACCAACGAATTTGACCAACTTAACATATAACCTCATTTATCTCTTGTAATTTAAAAAAATATATAAATAACTCGCGAGATGATCTAGAACGGATTTCTCATCAATCAGAGCTGACAACCCGTGAGATATTTGTTTCATTTTTCTTCTTACCGATGAATTTCTCTATTTGTTGAGTTGTGGTTGTAAGCTTACTATGAACCTATGTATATTTATCGATCACGGTGTTGTTAATATATGTTTTACAAATCATTATTGTTGTCTTCCTTGATCTTTTTGCATTTATGTTTGAATTTGTGTTGTTATAGACATATACCTCATAGGCCCGGAGTGAGGATTGATATCTATTAGTCTCTAGATTCTAGAGATAAATTTATAACTAATATTTAATGTGGGTATCAAAGCTTAATGCCTCTGTGTTGTTTGAGTTACGCGAGACATCACCGACGAGAGTAATACGGTTGTTATCGTAACTTTGCGTTAGACATAACCTTTGTTGTGGTGCATCTCATAGGTGTTTCTGAAATGGACACTGATGTGAGAGATACGTGATGATAATGACGAATATTGTATGTTAAGTGCAACTAATCGATAGGTTTAAGTTTGTGACGAGTAGTTTAATTTCATGCCTGATCAATTTTCTCCTCTCTAAAGAATGAATTTATTTTCTTGTTCATGGTTTTGCCTTTCAAACCTTATAAACCCATTTAAACCCAAGCTTAGAAACACAAAAACTATTGAATGATATTCTTTCCCTCGCACTAATCCCTGTGGAGACGATAAAACAAAAATACTTACTTTTGCTTGCTGCTTTACCTTACTAATAAAATGACGTTGTTGTTGATGATTGATGTTTAGATATTGAAAGCATTGCAATAATTTCTATGTTTTTGAGCTTTGTACATAATGTCTATATTATTTATATTGTGTAATTAGACTTGTATATGTATACTTGTGCATTTATTTGTTTATGTTTACCAAACTTGTGAATTTTACATATTTTGCATACTTGTGAATATCATATCTATATTTGTTTCTCTTCATGTTTGCTAATGTGTTTGGTTAGGAATAGCCGTCGGTGAAAACTAACCGTATAAAGAGGCAACTTGAAGGAATGTGCATAAATACAAGCGTTGAGCTAACGACGTAAAGCAAGCACTTGTTGGGAGGCACCCCTACATTCATGATTTCTATATGTGTTTTTTAGGTATTGTAGGTGTGGTAGATGAAAGGCATGGAATTTCATATGCAAATTTGATTTTTTTTTCTGCACAGACCTGCTCGCGCTGAGTGCGGTATGTGCACGCTTAGCGCATAGCACTCTGTGGGGGCTAAGCGCACCCTGCTACTGAGCCAGTGGAAAGTCTTTTCACTTGGCCATTTTACCCACTTTCACCAAAGCTTTAAGATTAGTAAATAATAGTAGTATTTTCTATTGTCTTTGTTTGTTGTTTGTCATCAAATTTTGGTTCGTTGGCTTGAAGTCGCATGTGGTGATTGCTCAAGTTTGATTGTTTCAACAATACAATTGTGTGGTAATGATAATGTTTGAAGTTGGTTCATTATTAAGGTACTTGTTTATCGCTTTCTATAGCATAGCATGAATATGAAACTTGTAATTTGTACAAATACCATGTCATCCATTCTTTTGCAGTACTTGCTTTTGATTGAATCACTTTAGTTCCCAAACCCTAAATGTGAGGAAGCTTTCCATTATTTACCATATGCAGGAGACCAACAATTTTTGTTTTAACTAGATTTTATTATGTTTAATATTTTAATTGTGTTGATTGTATGAAAGCATGAAAAGGATCAAGGCATTTTGTTTCATTTTGAGCATAACCATTTGGCCAAATAATCAATTTACCTTGCGAGTGAGCAAGAATTTGTTAACCCCTTTTGAGCCTTTTTGTCAATTTCCATGTTGTAGTTGAACTTAATGTTTGTCTAGGAGTATTTAGTTCATTTGTTTTTGAATGGATTTTGATTTTTTTTTGTTTCTTGAACCCTCAATCATGAGTTGTTGTTTGAATTTTTACCTTGCCTTAGAAAATAGGGAGTATTCACACTATGATGTTGGTTGAATTCAAGTTGGGGAGAAAAATGAGTGTTTGATTATTTGTTGGTTGCTATGAGGTTGAGAAAAAGAAAGAAAAAAATGTGAAAAAGAAAATAAAGAAAAAGTGAAAACGTTTTGAAAAATAAAAAAAGTATTAAATAATCGTGCTAAATAAGTTATGTGTTGGTGTAACATTTTGGGAAAAGAGAAGAAGTGTGATTGAATTTCGGTGCTTGAGACTTTGTGGATTGATCACTCCCTTAGAATTAGGCAAGTTTTTGTTTCAATTACATTTTGAAATTGCCCCTTGATTATTAGCCCAACCACATTACAACCTTGAATGCCCTTGTGATTTCGGCTTTTATGTTTTCAATATGAGTTTTTAAATGAATGCATAATTTAGTCTTTTGTTTGCAAATTGTTGGATGAGTGTCAAGTCCCTCATGTTTGTGTGTTTTTCATCCCTTGTTGAACTTTTGTTAGGTGTGATTCATGATTGAGCTTGTGTTGTTTTAGATTGTTCGATATCATTTTTGTACTTAGGATTCGTTTCATTTTCATGTTGTTGTTGTAGGATTGTGGTAAGCATTCCTTTGCTTGTATATTTTTTATTTTGAACCATACATTTGTCTTTGTTTTTCAAACTTGTTGATTCATGATTTTTTAGTGGTTGCTTCTGTTTCTTTAGGTTGGAGTGGCTTTTGTTTGAGGACAAGCAATGTCTTATGTTGGGGAGAGTTGATAAGTGTCAAAATGTCGTTATTTTGAAAATTAATTTGTGGTTCTTATTGACTTATTTTGTTAGGATATAGTAAATAACCCTCTACTTGTATGTAAATATGTTTATATTTCGTTATCGTGTCAATATTGTGTATAGTTGCATTATCGTGTAAATATCATTGAGTTTGATTGATTTTTTATCTCATTTTTTGTAGGTATTAAAGCAATGGTATTATGTCATTATTATATAGATCATTTAATAATCTTTTCAACGCTTCAAACCGTGCATAAGTCGGAGTTACAATTTAAAAGTTTATGGCGTAAACATGTGCTGAATTTTTTTCAACACAGCAAGTTTAGGGCTAAGTCCCAAATTTGGGAAAAAGCGCGGTCTGCAATTTTGAATATTTATAAATACCATTCAAATATATTTTTTAGGTTATGGTTTGGATATTTTTGAGCCTAACTCCATCACCTTCATTCTTTGGTAGAGAGGCTTAGAAAACAACATTGGAGCTTGCATCTTGATGTTCCGGAGCATATTTCTCATCAATTGGAGCTGACAACCCGTGAGATGTTTGGTTAATTTCTCTTCTTCTCTATGTATTTCTCTATTTGTTGGGTTGTGGTTGTAAGCTTACTCTGAACCTATGTATATTTGTCGATTATGGTGTTGTATAATATATGTTTTACAAATCATTATGTGAGATATTGGATCGAACTCTAGTATTGTCGAAGGGTAGCTTCTTGGTTCGACAGTTTGACAGAGTTAAGCATGAAGTCGAAGGATTGTTCACATGCTGGTGTCGAAGTGTGCATGTTGTAGTCGAAGATGGGTCTAGCATGCAGATGTCGAAGATGCTAGGGTTGTTAGCATGTTAAATTAGGTTTTAGTGTTTAAACCCTAATTTGTTAAGTTAGCTTGTTTATTAAGTTGACTTGTGTAATGGGCCTTGCTGAAAAAGCCCATTAGTTAGTATGTTAGGTTTTATTATAAATAGCATACTAGTCTCTCATCATTGCTAAGCTGCAAATCCTAATTTAGGGTGAGAGAGGTTATTTGTTATTCTTGTAAACTTGTAATCTTGTTCTAAGAGAAAGTGAAAGAATAGCAGTTATAACCAATTCTTGTGTTCTTCTTATCCTCTCTAATTCCCTATTATACTTTGTTATTGGTATCGTTTTTCACAACAAATTGGTGCGGTGAGCGTGGAGAAGATGCCTTCAACAAAGTATGAGATTGAAAAGTTCACCGGAGTGAATGATTTCGGTATGTGGCGCTTGAAGATGAAAGCTCTACTGGTTCAGCAGGGTTGTTTGGAAGCGTTGAAGGGAGAGGCAGCCATGAATGCAGAATTGACGGCAGCGGAGAAGACGAATATGATCGAGAAAGCACACAGCGCAATTTTGTTGATCCTTGGTGATAAGGTTCTCCGGCAGGTATCAAAGGAGACGACGGCATCAGGGTTATGGGTGAAACTTGAAAGTTTGTATATGACCAAATCGTTGGTAAATCGACTCTACCTGAAGCAAGCTTTGTATTCATTCAAGATGATTGAAGACAAAGTATTGGCTGAGCAGTTGGATATGTTCAACAAGCTGATTCTTGATCTTGAAAATATTGATGTGAAGATCGATGATGAAGATCAAGCGCTGTTACTATTGTGTTCTTTGCCTCGATCACATGCTCACTTCAAAGAAACTCTCTTGTATGGAAGGGAGTCCCTGACGTTTGAAGAAGTTCAATCAGCCTTGTACTCTAAGGACTTGAATGAACGAAAGGAGCATAAACCTTCGACTATTGGCGAAGGTTTGGCCGTTAAAGGAAAACTCTTACGAAAGTATGGTAAGTTCGACAAGAAGAAAGGCAAAAGCCAGTCGAAGACTTACAGTGGCGAAGCATCTGGCATTCGATGCTACCATTGTAAGTAGGAGGGTCACACAAGAAAGGTGTGCCCTGAACGCTTGAAATATCATGGAGGTAAGTATAATGGCAACGCTGCCATTGTTCAAGATGATTTCGAATCATCTGATGTTCTTGTGGTTTCAAGCAGTGACTCTAAGAAGGAGTGGATTATGGATTCAGGTTGCACTTGGCACATGACTCCAAACAAAGACTTGTTCGAGGAATTATGTGATCAAGATGGTGGATCAGTACTGCTGGGAAACAACAAGGCTTGCAAGATTGCAGGTGTTGGATCTGTGAGATTCAAGCTCCATGATGAGTCAATAAGGTTGTTGACTGAAGTCAGGTATGTTCCTGATTTGAAGAGAAATCTGCTTTCTCTTAGTGAATTCGACAAGAAAGGATATGTTTTCCAAGGAGAGAAAAGTATCCTAAGAGTCATGAAGGGTTCGAAGGAAGTCTTGAGAGGCGTGAAGAAACAAGGCTTGTATACCCTTGAGGCTGAAGTTGTAAGTGGTTCGACAAATGTTGCATCCACGAAACCTTTATCGAAAACAGAAATCTGGCACATGAGATTGGGCCATGTCAGTGAAAGGGGTCTGGTCGAATTAGGGAAACAAAATCTGCTTGGTGGAGACAAAGTCGAAAAGCTGAAGTTTTGTGAACCCTGTGTACTTGGAAAATCTTGCAGAGTGAAGTTCAACAAAGGCAAACAAAGAACACATGGATCCCTTGATTACATCCATGCTGATCTTTGGGGGCCTGCAAGGTGTCCATCACATTCAAGAGCAGGGTATTTTCTATCCATAGTAGATGATTATTCCAGAAAATTATGGGTATTCATCCAGAAGACTAAGGATGAAACTTTTGAGAATTTCAAAAGTTGGAAGACTCTGGTTGAAAATCAGACTGGCAGAAAGGTCAAGAGGTTGAGAACCGACAATGGCCTTGAATTTTGCAATGAGGCATTCGACAGTTTTTGTGCTGCCTCTGGTATTGCAAGGCATAGAACTACTGCAGGTACTGCACAGCAAAATGGTTTGGCTGAAAGGTTTAATCGAACTATTTTGGAGAGAGTCAGATGCATGTTGACTAGTGCGGGGTTAACAAAGGTGTTCTGGGCTGAGGCTGTTTCGACAGCAACATATCTGATAAACAGATGTCCTTCGACAGCGTTAGATATGAAGACACCTGAAGAAGTTTGGTCGGGACATCCACCAGATCTCGACAAATTGAGAGTATTTGGTTGCGTAGCCTATGCTCACATTAGGCAAGACAAGGTCGAACCTAGAGCTCTAAAATGCATGTTCATGGGATACCCTGAAGGAGTCAAAGCTTATAGGCTATGGTGCCTAGAGCCAGGTCACAGGAGGTGTATCACCAGTCGAGATGTAGTTTTCAATGAAGTTGAAATGGCTTTTAAGAAAACTAATGATGTTGGTCGAAGTACAGAAACATCTGACGAAGAGCTGGAACAGGTAGAGATTCCTGTTGAGGTGGAGCATGTTGATGCTGAATTGCATATCCCAGATGAAGTCGAAGAAGAAGCAGAAGATGCTGAAGTTGAGGAAACTGACGATGACTACCTATTGTCGAGAGATAGGTCGAGAAGAGTCATCAAGCCACCTCAGAGACTTGGATATGCAGATCTTATAGCTTATGCCTTAATCTCTGCAAGTGAGGTTCTAGACGAAGAACCTAGAGACTATAAGGAAGTTATGAGGAGTCGAAATAAGACTGAATGGCTGAAGGCCATGGATGATGAGATGAAATCTCTTCATGATAATCATACTTGGGAACTGATCAAGAAACCTGTTGGGGCAAGGTTAGTCAGCTGTAAATGAATTTTCAAAGTTAAGGAAGGAATTGAAGGAGTGACGTCGAAAAGATACAAGGCAAGGTTAGTTGCAAGGGGTTTCACTCAGAAAGAAGGTGTCGACTTCAATGATGTGTTTTCTCCTGTTGTGAAGCATAGGTCCATTCGAATGTTGCTTGCCATGGTGGCACAGTTTGATCTTGAACTGGAACAGATGGATGTGAAGACTGCGTTCTTGTATGGTGATCTAGATGAAACGATCCTGATGAGGCAACCTGAAGGGTATGTCGAAAAGGGGAAGGAAGATTATGTGTGCAAGTTAAAGAGATCTTTGTATGGGCTGAAACAATCTCCTCGACAGTGGAATAGGAGATTCGACAAGTTCATGGCACGCATAAGTTTCATTAGAAGTCAGTTCGACCACTGCGTTTACTTCAGATTTCGACCTGGTAATTCATTTGTTATTTTGTTGCTTTATGTGGATGATATTCTCATAGCAAGCAACAATGTTGAAGATGTGATGAGGGTGAAGGCTGAACTCAATAAAGAGTTCGATATGAAGGATCTGGGAGCTGCTTCCAGGATTCTTGGAATTGACATTCGAAGAGATAGAAAAAAGTCGAAGTTATGTCTATCTCAAGAGGCATATCTACGGAAGATTCTTGAAAAGTTTGGTATGTCGAATTCGAAGCCAGTTGTGACTCCAACAAACCCTTAATTCAAGCTGAGTATTGATCAGTGTCCCAGTACTGATGTCGAAAGAGCCTATATGAATAGCATCCCATATGCTAATATAGTTGGTTCTTTGATGTATGCTATGGTCTGTACTAGACCCGACATAGCATACGCAGTAAGTCTTGTAAGCAGGTACATGGCGAATCCTGGAAAGGCTCACTGGCAAGCATTAAAGTGGATTCTAAGGTACATAAATGAATCTCTAACCAGAGTCTTAATTTATGGTGGAGCCTTGGGTGAAGATAGTAAAGCAGCAATAGAAGGATATGTCGACTCTGATTATGCAGGTTGTATGGATTCTAGAAAGTCTATTTCTGGATATGTTTTCACTATGTTTGGCACAGCAATTAGTTGGAAAGCAACTCTTTAGAAGGTTGTTGCTCTATCAACCACTGAAGCGGAATATATTGCTCTCACTGAAGCTGTGAAAGAAGCATGTGGCTTGAAGGTTTTGCGAAGGAGCTGAAACTTCAAGGTCGAGGTATCACTGTTAAATGTGATAGTCAAAGTGCAATAGACCTGTCAAAGAATTCAGCCTATCATGAGCGAACTAAGCACATTGATGTGAGGCTGCATGATCAGTGGTTTTCACACGTATTTTTACCGTTGTTTTTAGTTATCTTTAAGTATTTTATTTTATGTTTTAATTTATTATTCGTCATTTTATGCTTTGGTTTTGTGTTTAAGTGTTTGTAGGCTCAGATGAATGAAGTGGAGAAAATCAGTGCGAAACGTGAAGAAACTGATGAAAAAGCACATGGCCTGGCCAAACGCGTCCCCACACGCGTGTGGAGCCTATGAAAGTGCATCCTGCTGCTCAAACGCGTCCCCAAACGCGTGTGGAAGTGAAATGCTGAGGTCTGCTGACCAAACGCGTGCCCAGACGCGTCCCAGGCCACCAAACGCATGCCCAGACGCGTCCCAGACTGCCAGACGCGTGCCCACACGCGTCCCAGCTGCCAGAATTACAAAGGAATGCCTGCCCCTGCCAAGACGCGTCCCAGGACGCGTGTCACAGCCACCAAACGCGTGTGCACGTAAAAGAATGGGCTTCCTTGCTGAAAAGCCCAGTTTGGCAGAAATAAAAGGAGGAGGTTGCGTTTGGACAAGGGTTCGACGAATTTGGGAGCGAAAATACACTGTAGAAGGCTGGAGAACTCAGATTCTATGCAAGGATTGAAGATTTCTATGAGCTTTTGCCATTGAAGATTGGATTTCCTTCATTTATCTGTAATGTCTACAATTTACACTATGGTTTTTGTTATTTTCATGAGTAGCTAAACCCCCCATTGCTAGGGGGGTGACCCTGATTCTGATTGTGATGAATTTATTCAATTGATGCAATAACTATTTTACTTTTCATATTTGTTAATTTGTTCTTCATCCGTTAATAATGCTTTATCCGTCGGAAAAACAGATTCTGAATATGAATGAATAGTGTAGCTGGACGGCATATTATTTGTGGACACGATTAAGAACATATAATATTTATATCACCCAGGACTAGGGATATTATATTGTAACCGGAATTTCTTGTTATTGGAATGCTTGATCATAACCGTAATTGTCTATGGACATAGTAATTAGGTTGTGAGGTCAAAGATCTTTTCACTAAGGCCTTAGGATTAGATACTCTAAAGAACCGGTAATTAACTATGAAAAGCATGTTATTGTATTAAGACAGAAAATTCGTTGCATGAAGAATCATTCACCGTCCCTAGCAATCTACTCATCTCTGTTCATAGTTCTATTATTCTGTTTATTCACTTTATTTGCAAAACCAATCAAAACAACCTTTTGAACTTTTGTTTAATTGAAACACTGATAAAACTCTATATCGTCAAGCAGTCCTTGAGATTCGATACTTGGGATTTTCCCATTACTACTACATAGGCAAAAATAGTACACTTGCTATTTTCCTATCACTGCATTTCGTCAGAGGAGTAATCGAGCGTGGAGAAGTCCAAGTGCTGAAGGTTTCGACTGAAGACAATGCTGCTGATATGATCACCAAGACATTGCCGAGTTGCAAGTTTTTCCACTGTATGCAGTTGATAAAGCTGCGTGAAAAAAGCTAGTTTGTTCCTTGACGTTGTAGAGTTAGGTCCAAGGTGGAGATTTGTGAGATATTGGATCGAACTCTAGTATTGTCGAAGGGTAGCTTCTTGGTTCGACAGTTCGACAGAGTTAAGCATGAAGTCGAAGGATTATTCACATGCTGGTGTCGAAGTGTGCATGCTGTAGTCGAAGATGGGTCTAGCATGCAGATGTCGAAGATGCTAGGGTTGTTAGCATGTTAAATTAGGTTTTAGTGTTTAAACCCTAATTTGTTAAGTTAGCTTGTTTATTAAGTTGGCTTGTGTAATGGGCCTTGCTGAAAAAGCCCATTAGTTAGTATGTTAGGTTTTATTATAAATAGCATACTAGTCTCTCGTCATTGCTAAGCTGCAAATCCTAATTTAGGGTGAGAGAGGTTATTTGTTATTCTTGTAAACTTGTAATCTTGTTCTAAGAGAAAGTGAAAGAATAGCAGTTATAACCAATTTTTGTGTTCTTCTTATCCTCTCTAATTCCCTATTATACTTTGTTATTGGTATCGTTTTTCATAACACATTATTCTTGTCTTCTTTGATCTTTTTGCATTTATGTTTGGATTTGTGTTGTTATAGACATATACCTTACAGATACGGATTGAGGATTGATATCTATTAGTTTCTAGATTCTAGAGATAGATTTATAGCTAATATTCACTGTGTGTATCGAATCTTAATGCCTCAGTGTTGTTTGAGTTGCGCAAGACATCGCCGACGAGAGTGATACAGATATTCTCGTAACTTTGCGTTAAACATAACCTCTGTTGTGAGTGATACGTGATGATATTGACAAGTAATTTAGGTTGAGTACGATTGAGTATTAGGTTTAAGTATTTGACGGGTATATGAAATTCAATCCCGAGAGTTCTCTCATATCCGAAGAATGTATTTATTTTCTATTCATATATTTTATTTTCCGCACTTTACTTTTAAAACATTGTAACCCAAGCTCAGAAACGAGGAAACTCTTCAATATCATTCTTTCCCTCGCACTAATCCCTGTGGATACGATAAAACTCAGAATACTTCCAATCTTTTGCTTGCTGTTTTACCGCTTCGACACGCCACAAAAGCCCGCAAAAAAACGGGGTAAGACGAGCGTATTTAATAGCTTTGTTTCATGTATTCAATCATTTAAATCATAAACAAAATATTAAGGAAAAGTCTTACCAGATTAAGATGAATTTCTCTGTAGATGACAACAAATATAATGATTGTATATGCTACTCGTTTATTGCGGAAATGGAACACCTGAGGAGTTGAGAACAGAAGAGCCACAACACGGCCCATTTTGTGATAATAGAAAGAACAACAATGTGATGTTTCACGTTGACGGCGATAGAGAATTTCGCATGAAGACGATGGCAGATTCTTAAGCTTTTAGAAGCACCTATCACAAGAGTGACTGAAGTTGACCACTGTAGAGGGTTTTCAATTCCAGTTTTTCCCTAAGCTTTATCTTCTATTTCTTAAGAGAAAAAATGGCCATAGAGCTGTATCTTTAGCTCACGTGATATATATATATATATATATATATATATATATATATATATATATATATATATATATATATATATATATATATATATATAGGGGACGACTCAAGTAAGAACACTTGGTTATTATGAGAAATAAGAACAATGAATCACGACCATTAGATTTTGATTTGTTGATTTTAATGAACTTGATTGGTTTCTCTTTCTAGGTTGATTTAAAATAAATATTAAGGATCATAGAAAGAGAAACCAATCCAGTCCATTAAAATCAACAAATCAAAATTTAGTGGTCGTGATTCATTGTTCTCATTTCTCATAATAACCAAGTGTTCTCACTTGAGTCGTCCCCATATATATATATATATATATATATATATATATATATATATATATATATATATATATATATATATATATATATATATATATATATATATATATATATATATATATATATATATATTAATGAGATTTAGTGTAATACTTTAGATTTATATGCAACATATCAAGTTGCACAGACTAAAAACCGACCATGATCTTTATTTATTGTCTCATATTTTATTTTATTCATCTTCAAACATTTTAATTAAAAATCCTTTTTCTTTAAGCGTTTTTATTCTAAAAAATTATATTTATAATTCGTTCCTTTGCTTTTTTGTTTATAGTCATTTGTCCAACATACAGTGTCGGATGTACATACAAGTTTATAGGGGCTGATGCCCCACCAATTCTATCTTTGCATTAAACATTACCTATAGTATTTCTCTCATTATATAAAAATTGAAATTCTTGCCCCCATTCAATTTCTAAGTTTTGCCTAATCTCTCATTATATCTCCTATTTTATTTAGTTTTAATAAACAACTTAATAATTATATTAACTTTATTTTATCAAACAATATTTTTAAGTAACCAATTTTTTATTATCAATTACCAAATAAAGATTTAGTTATTTTCTTCTAAGTTCTTATTATCATTTTGATCAAATAAATTGTATGTTAAGTTTTAGTCCCTTTATATAGCCTAATATAAATTTATTTTAATAGGTAGTATCAATTTTATTAATGAAAAATAATATATTTAAATATATGTTTTTAGGGAGGTCAAAAATTAGATATTTATATAAATCATCAGCTTATTTAATTTTTTGATAAATTGAAATACATTGTAACATTTATAGCATAATTTTAATTAAACAATTTATCTAAAAATCAATATTTTTAATAGTCATTCTTTAATTCGTTCAACATAGACATTGTTTTTTGCATCGACTTATACAATTTAATAATTGTATTTATTTTTTCATCTTTTTTATTAAAAAATATCTCTTAATTTCTTGCCCCCATTAAACAAATTTTCTGGATCCGCCACTGCCAACATACACTTCGATTCTTATTTTAAATGGTGATTAAGAAGCCACTAACTTGAAAACTCTTTCTTCCTTTTAGATATACTTCAAATTTGAAGATTTCGATGATTAACTCGAACCTTTCCCTATTTTTATCGTGTCTCAGTCTTATCTCCTAATTTTTTATCCATAATTTTTTTAGCATAGAATAAGATTCAATCCATTGCATTTAGACTAAAATGAATTACACGATTGAATCAAACCTTGCACTCATACTTCTGTAACACATAACCTACTTATAGCTATTTATAATTTTCAGTTAAAAGTTTTTTAAAACATAATTAATAAAATTATACATATAAGAGCAATATGATTTTAAATAAATAGTTTTTAAATATTCTTGGAGCCCAAGAATATATTATTTTAAGTGTTAAAATTTGTATTAATAAATAGTTTTTAAATAAATTGACAAAGAACTTAATTATTAATTAAAAAATATTATCAAAATGCAAATGTGGGCTGAAAAA
Organism: Vicia villosa; assembly: GCF_029867415.1. Lineage (NCBI taxonomy): Eukaryota > Viridiplantae > Streptophyta > Magnoliopsida > Fabales > Fabaceae > Vicia > Vicia villosa. Next base: position 40,051,879 of record NC_081182.1, on the reverse strand, counting down.
TTCTTACGAAGATTTGGGCTTATCTTGGAGCCCAAGAATATATTATTTTAAGTATTAAAATTTGTATTAATAAATAATTTTTAAATAAATTGACAAAGAACTTAATTATTAATTAAAAAATTATTATCAAAAGTAATTTAAGATTTTTAGAAATTTAATAAAAATGTTTTTCAGAAATAAAAATTGATTTTTAAAATTAAAATAAAAACTTTGAAATAAAATAATCAAAAAATGTGATGTGACCGAATATTTAGCATGCCGTGTCATTAATGAGGCTGTCCCCGAAGAAGAGACCATAAAAATCTCAAATGAGATAAAGTTTAGGAACCAAAAAGTTAGAATTTTAAAATAAAAGGACTAAAATTTAAAAAATATAAACATAGGGAAACCAAATATATATTTAAGTTTTTTAAAATTATATATATACAAGTAGTACGTTTTTATTTTTAAATGTATTTTGAGTTTCTCTTTATCGTGCGATTATAAAAATATATGATCATATAATTATAATTTATGAAAAAATATATTTATATTTACAAATTAAATAGATTTATGTAAGTAGATTTTAAAACAGACCAAACATTTTAAAAGATAAAAGATAAAGTTTATTGTAGTCCCTTCATAGAATTGTTTATCAAATCAAACCATATCTGAAAAACCATTTTTAAATTCAGCATTCATGAACCGAACCAGATTTCTTTCCATAAACCGGATTATGATTTTGTGAAACAATTTTGAAACCGATTTAGTATCGGTTCAACTCTTATAACAGGTTTACTCTTTCCTCTAAAGTCAAACGCCAACATTTGAATCTGCATCTCCGTCTTCACCGCCGGCTCCATTTCCGGTGATTTCTCTGTTTCCGATTCCCATAATTTGTCTTTCTTATTTTTAACTTTCTCATATTTCAGCATTGTACTTATCTTTATCTGATTATATGTTTCAATTATAATCATAATATTAAAGCTCATATTTCAGGGTTTGGGATTAGAATTGCAGCTTAAACGCCTTTTATTATGGTTAATTTTAACTGTTATGTTCAGATTAAGGTTTTGTATGGTTTGAGATTTATAATATTTTGGGTTTAAGGCTATAATTATATACTAATATGAATGTAATCTTAAACAAGATGTTTATTTAGTTCATTTTATGTTTTTAGCTTCTATAGACTGTGTGGTGCTATCTCATCATATTAGAATGGCTTCATTTGTTTCCACCGATTGTTTCCTTCCCGCACTTAAGCCTCAGCTTGGATTTCTGAATCATGATGGCCGAGATCGTTCTTGCGGTAGTATTAACGTCTTGCGTCTTCGTAATGCTCCTAAGAGTTCCTTTTTGCTTTCTTCGCGAGGTTATACTCCTTGTTCTTGTGGTAATTTTCTTTTCTTGCATTGAAGCTGTTTTAGTAGCTGAACAATTCCCTGTTTTTCTTTTATAGCTTTGGATGTTAAGCCATGTCTTCAGAGCCAGGGTCGATCGTCTTTTGCGCAAACAGCTGCTGTGAGGCATCTGACGGGCTCTGTTACCAGAACTCAGGGACTCCGTTTTGCTGTGGTAAGAATGACACAAAATTAATGCTAAACTGTTTCATGCAATGCCTTTGACAAATATTTGCCTTTGTTAGTCTTGTATTATTTCACCGCTTTTTAACTTTTGATCAGAATACACGTAGAACAAGTTTAGTTAAAAAGCTTACTTGAACAGTTGTTTAATATGCTATTATGGGGGAAATTATTGAAATCATTTAAAAAATGTAAATGCTGTTTCATAAGTTGGTTTTATAAGCGTGTATGAATACTAGTTCAAGTACTTATTGCAGAAGATGAGTTAAGATAAGCTTTTCCAAATGCTTCTGTAATGTTTGAAACAACAAGAAAAAACAAACCACACCATCAATTTGAATGAAATGCATGTATGTTTTGGAGTTACGATTTCCATCTTACTTTTAGTTGATTTATGGAAAATTCATTACATTCAAGTCAGATGTTTGACATTCCAATATCTCCATGCATCTGACAAAAACTACCCTCTACATTACTCACCTGCCAAAGTAGCCATCACCGCATAAAGGTTAAATACCATTTTGTTCCATAGAAGCAGCAATGCAAAGAAATTATCCCTAAAGATTAAAATTCTAGCCTTCTCTCCAATTATAGTCATCAAATCACAAAACACATTACACACCACCAAAGGATATTTCTATCTCCCGTCTTGCCAAACCTTAGAAGTAGCAGATAAAAAATTGATCCAAATACTGAAAAGTACGGCACCACAAATATCTAGTGCCCAAATCTTATTTTCCAGAGATTTGAGAATTTTGGACAGCTAGGAAGTTGCTAATGGGGTTGTTGTATGTAGAGGACTAACAACAAATGTGGTGATATGTAGTAGTGAAACAACATAAGTCTCTACCATGAGGAAGTTATCATATTCTGCTTCCCGATTTTGCATTTCTTTTCCATTTAAAATGGATCATAATCATGAAAATTTTCTTATTGTTTCATCTATCTATGCTTATTTCTAAACCCTTTCCTTTTAGGTTGTTGCACGGTTTAATGAAATAATCACCAGGCCGCTCTTGGAGGGAGCTTTGGGTACTTTCAAGAATTATTCAGTGCAAGATGAAGATATTGACGTAAGTGGTCTGTCTTATAAGTTATTGGAATATGACTTACTACTCTATATGATACTACTTTTGTATTGCGTAGTATTAGGTGGAGTTGATGTCTTTACAAAGGTTTTACTCTTTGTATCCTTTACCTATTTTTCTGTTCATGATGCATCAAGGCCTTCACTGCCTTGCTTATAAGCCTTATTGAACAATGATGTAAAGCAAAAATTTGCATGCCTTTTCCTTTTCCCCTGCTCTCATAAATATGCATCACTTGACAGTTGCTTCTGTGAACACTGAATAAAGAGAAAAATGTCTTTCATTTATTCCAGAAAATCATGAAGTAAGTCTATATAGATTATAGAGAAAAACACTGATGTAACAAGGAGTGCATTGCTGTGTCATGCGGCAGAAACTAATCATCTAATAGGTTAAACTAACTATGGGAATCTCAAACTAACAGAAACTATGACCGATAATCAACTAGCTGAAGTTGTTGCTTCCACTGATCCCATTGTATAAGGTGACTGATAGTTTGAATTTAACTTAAAAATGGATACTCCCTCCGTCTCATAATAAGAGTCTCATTTGCACTTTTTCTATGTCTCAAAATAAATGTCTCTTTAGAATATCAATACAACATTTATTATTTTATTCCACTACTATACCCGTATTTATTAACTTTCACGTTTTTCAACTACTCCACTACCTATAATAAATAAGGGTATTTTAGTAAATGATACTAATTTTATCATTAAAATCAACACATCTAATCATTTTCTTAAGAACCGCGCGGAGCTCAAACAAGACACTTATTATGAGACGGAGGGAGTAACATTTACCATCTCCTATCTTTATACATTATGCTCTACATTTTTCATTTGTGTTTACTTTGGTGTGTCATGTCACCATAGGACATTATCGCGAAATTCGATCCACGTAGCCGGTCCCACTTAGTGGAATAATGCTTGGGTGTTGTTGTTGTTCTTGTTGCATTGTTATCACTCACAAAGATATATGAATAGTGACAGTTTTACTTTGGTCTGAATGCTAGCCTCACTTTCTTTTGCAATGACTGCTGACAGAATTTGTTGATTTCTATTATCCTGTAGGTTGTGTGGGTTCCAGGTTGTTTTGAAATTGGTGCTGTTGCAACAAGACTTGGTAAATCAGGGAAATATCATGCAATCATATGCATAGGAGCCGTGGTATGATAAATCCTGACAAATATATCAAATTCTTTTGTAGAATTTGTAAAACTAATGATTACCAATCATTTATATTTATGTCGACTTAATTTGTGTCCTTTGTGGCCTACATTTGCTGTTAACAGATACGGGGAGATACAACTCACTACGATGCAGTTGCTAATTCAGCAGCATCTGGAGTGCTTTCAGCTGGTCTAAACTCAGGTCTGTATTATGTTTTTGTCAATGGTAATCTCTAGATACCAACAAATCGCGCTTGAATTGAGTATTTACTATTTAGCAACTGTCTGTTTCCTAGGAAATACAAATAGAATCTAGAGTAGCACTAAGGTCAATAAGAAGCTTTTGAATTCTAAGGATTATAATTTTGTGAATCGTCGTTTATGAGTAAAACTATACACCCATGTAAGTTAAACTTAAGACGACCAGTCTTCGCCGAATAAATACCAAACCTTTTATTTGCTCTATTCTAATCATAAGATAACATTTATTTACATGTATATGCCTTTTTAATTTATTGTCGTAAACAGAAAAACTTACTTAAATTTTGAGATGACTTTGCAGGTGTTCCATGCATATTTGGAGTCCTAACATGTGAGGACATGGATCAGGTAAACCTAAGCTATAGCATTTGTTATGAAAGTTGTGGATTTTTCTGAGCATTATCATTAAATCAATACTTTTTTCTTTCTTTTTTGCCTATCTGCAGGCTATAAATCGTGCTGGTGGAAAATCTGGGAATAAGGGTGCTGAGGCTGCATTGACTGCTGTAAGTTAACAAATTGATATCCCAAAGTTACTATACAACATCCAATAACTTATATGGAGCTATCTAAAAATTTATATGCTTTGAAAGTTGTAGTTTTCTTGTCGGAAGATGTCTTAACCCCCCGTCTTTTTGAACATGTCACGAACCAATCATTTCAAAAGCTTGAGCTATCAAGTGAAGGGTCATAAATGACTTCATTACATGTATAATCTGCTCTCACATGAAAGAGCCCTTTGTGCTTAAACATAATGTTGTTGTTTACCCTATCCTGTGCTGAATTTTACTTATACAAAAGAATGGAGATGACAAAGATCGAAATCCTAACTACTTAATTATAGAGGCTCTATGATCATGCCATGAGCCATGAGCCAATTACCCCCAAACCTTAAGCTGTTAAATAAAGACTTAGTCATGAGTGACTTTATCGCATCTCTAACAGCGGGTCCTTCTAATTTGTACTCGTAGAAAAATGGTCGAAATGCAATCTTATAAGTTTTCGGCGTGTCTATGTAATCTCTGATCGTTGCTCAACGGGAGATTTCTTTATATATCATTTACAGCTTTGTCTTCTTTTAATTGAAGATATTAGTTACAGCTTATAATACTACCTCTGTTAGTTAACAAACATGAAGTAGTAGCTATTTTGGTTATGGTAGTTTGCAGTAGTTATCAGTATGTAGGTGATATAAGGAGGGACTCTATGGACATCATTTTCCTGAGAGTTTCAACAGTTTTTGCTCGGCTAAATAGTTTAACTGAATCAATGTTTCATGTATTGTTGTCTGTGGTACAGATTGAGATGGCATCTTTGTTCGAGCATCATCTGCAGTAGTCAGTGTTTTGGAACGGTGGGCTAGTGCTTATTTTCATCTCCCTAATGTTGTTCTTTGTTCAACAATAATCATATCTTCTTAAACTACTTCTGGTTATAAATAAGCAGAAGATAAGTGCTTTTTCTTCCTATTAATTTATGTGTTGGAATGGGCACTATTGTGTGGTGTTCACGAATAGGAGTTTTGTTTGCATGTAACAATAACATCATAGAATATACCAAGAGAGCAAAGTTGATCTTATTTATACAAGAATCATCATCTTTATCATAGTTCAAACCTGAATTTTGGTGTTATGATTTCAACTGAGTAGGTTTGCTGTAAGGATTGCAAATTTGAATACTTTTTTAAAATCTAAGTTGTAATTACAAGACGTTCTATTAAGGTTCGTTAGATGTTTGTTAGGGACATGCAATATAAGTAACCAACTACTTTATAACTTTGTGATGAATAGGTGTGTGTAATAGAAGATGGAGTGAAACTATTAGTTTGATGTGTGATTGATGCAAAATTTGTAGAGGTATTAATGATTATGTATGAAACGAAGAAATAAAGCAACAATAACAATACAGAAATGCTTGCAACACCCGTAGAGGTGGACATCGGTTCGAATTTGGGCCCAAAACCAACAACCGAACCAACCCAGGGGTGGAATATATGGGCCCTACTTTCGACCGGTTCAGTTTTCGGTTTATTCGGGTTCGGTTAGTAAGATAGATTTTTTTTGGTTAAAGATGTTATTGGGCCAATTAATATTTTAAGCCCAACTTTAAAATAAATCAAATTTTTTATTTTCTCTTAATTATTTATGGATTGAGTAAAAAACTGGTCCAGTTTAAATTATAGCCCAACTGAGAATAATTGATTTTTTGGATCCATTTTAACTGTGTTTTTATTTTAAAAAGTCAGGCTATTTTGATTTTTTTTTTCATTCTGATCAAATTATTATATTTCATTTTAACTAGATCTATTTTGACTGTGTTTTTAATTCAAATTACATTAAAAAATATAATAAATATTTTAACAGTGTGACAATTAATCTTATAAAGCAATAAAATCATGAAGATGACTTCTCTCCCTCAAAATAACCTTCTTTATCTGTTCCTCTAATAGTATTAATCAAATCACAACAAAATCTTACATAAAAAAACTTAAAATTAGAAAAAGTAAGGAAATAGAAAAATATAACTTGCTTCTAATTTTTATATTCACATAAATTGAGCGAACATATTCATAGTAATAATAATAATAATGAAAATTTCTTTGCCAACCTCCCAACCTTCTAGTTCACTTTTGGTGAAAAACCCAAACTACCTCTGACTTCGGAAATGAACTTCCGAACTGCATGAAAAAGGTGAAAAACCCAAACACCTCACTTCTCTTTATTATTTAATTATAAAAATAAGAGTGATAAAACATAAATAAAGCAAATAGGATGCAAATCCCATAATCTCAAATCGTACAAGTTAATTTTTTTCATAAAATCTCTCTTTGAAATTAAGCAGCGGAATACGAAACAAAAATCAATCATGGCACTAAAGTCTGAAATCACAAATAAAATTCCAATCTCAATGGTCCAACATCTTAGTCAAAATATGATACGTAACAAGAAGTACTCAGGTACCTGGTCATCTGTACTCCTACAAGAAGTACAGACACAATAATAGAAAAGGGGTGGAAATTACATTCAAAAAAATAACGGTGAATATCACATGCTAAGGAGGAGTAGTAATTCACACACCAAGCACCACATACATAATCATATGCACACATATACACACATTTCACATAATCAACGTCACGCACTCTCACAGTGCACTAATCACAATTTCAATTATATATGCAAGGTGATTACATTACCACGACTCTACCCTTAATTTCTATTTTAAAATAAAAACTAAACACTTTACCACGGTCCAGATTAACAATTGCAATCAAATATCAAGATAACTCACAGTGGTTCCTTTTATCAACCATGATGAAATATTTTACCTATATAAGCTAACTTAGTTCATTTCATAATATACTGCCTTCAACGTGAAACCCTAACTTCTCTCACATTATCTCAATCTCTCAAAACTCTATCATTTCTTTACAAAACTCCAACATACTCCAACTAGTATGAATCAAGGAAATGTGTCACAAATCTTTACAAAACGAAACAAGTAACTCATTTCTCTGTCTTCATTTTTCACATATCTTTTCAAGAAAAGGTACGTATTTGAAACATTTTTCACAATTCATTTTTTGAGTTATGATGGTTGTTGTTCAAAATATTTGTCTTGATTTTCTTGTTCAAAATATACGTGAAATATTTGTATTGTTCTAAATATTTGTCCAACATAAGATTTATTTTTTCTTGTTGTTAAGATGAAATTATAGGTTTTATATTGTTGTTTTTGTTGAGATAAGTAAAGGGTATAAGTTATTATTTTTTTAAGGTAAGTTGTTGTTTTTGTTATTGTACATTTTCTTTTTAATTCAATACTCTATTTAAAATATCAACAATTTAAATTTTGAAAAAAAATGATATATGTTGTTCATGTCATCAAATGTTTTAGATTTCAATATACTTGTAAGATACAATTATAATTAAAAAAGAATGTTTTTCTTAAATCAAGAAATAAATTAATAAAAACCAATCAATACTAAAGTACAAAGACAACAAGCCCAACAAAGAAAATTACACACCGATTGAATCCTAACTTAAGTAAAACAATGGGTTATTGCTAAACTCATAGAAATTACAACTGGGATGAGTAATTTTACCGATAAAGGACCACCTTCAAATAAGCGTTTTGCAATTCCACACCGCATCTCTAGAATTCCAAGAGGAATTGTTAAACAGTATATCATTCCTATGCAACCAAATACTCCAAAGAATAGCTAGCCAAATAACTCCCTCCTTTCCTCTTTTAACTTTCTTAGCGCGACAAAAGGAGCTCCAATACCAAAAACTCTCCTTGAAATCAAGAATGTTATTAAAACTCAATCCTATCCACCCCGACATTTCCATCCAAACAATAGCGGCGTTACAACAAAGCAAGAAGGAATGTTGCAAAGTCTCATAAAAGTCCTTACAAATAACACATTCTAAATTCGAAGAAGAATTAAGAATACCTCGGATCAAAAGCGCGTCTTTGGTAGGCACTTTGTTGAGGAAGCTTCTCCATTCGGACGCTTTAACCTTTAAAGGAACTTCAACCTTCAATATAGCTACAAAAGCGAAATCAAAACAATTTGTCGGACCGAAAGGAATAAATTTCCTACACAAAAGATTGTAACAAGAAGAAACCGAAAAAGCTCCATCGCCGTCGTGCTTCCAAGAGGCCGCATTCGGTTGGTTAACCGTGACCACAGCTGCGGTCAACAGCTGAACTAGCTCCGCCCATTCAGCGGCCAGAACTGGAGCCGAGGGTGCAGCGCCCGTGTCGGCTGAACTGATGGCAGCTACAACGTCAAAAATAGTGGGCAAAGCTATGCCTATATCACCCCATAACCACCTCCCATCTATCCAACCTCCCATAGCTCCAATTGAGACATCTTGCAATTGAGAAATGCTATAAATATTTGGAAAAATATCCTTTAATATAACCTTTTTCAACCAAAGAGCATGCCAAAAGAAAATTGAATGACCATTACCTACAAGAAATTTACAATTGTTAGCAAAAAAATCATCTGGTATTTTCTTCTCTAATAATGATATGTCCACCCACCACACCGAGATTGACCGATCCTTAGTTTTGTTCTTGATACCATAAAAGCTCTAAGCTTCACATCCGCATACCTCGCCTTCAACAAACGGAACCACAAAGAATTAGAAGCCCCTAAAATTCTCCAATTCCACTTCAAGAGAAGAGCATTGTTGAAATCTTCCAATCTTCTAAAACCAAGGCCTCCCTTCTATACCGGTAAACATACATTATCCCGACTAACCCAATGCATTTTCCGTTTCTCCTCAGAACCTCCCCATAAGAAATTGTTTTGCATTTTATTTAGTTCATCAACTACTTTCTTTGGAGCTTTGTAAAAAGAGAGAGTAAAAATCGCCAAACTACTCAAAACCGATTTTAGGAGAGTAATCCTACCTCCAAAACTAAGCCACCGTCCTTTCCAAGAATTCAATCTCCTCCTAATATTATCCAAGAGAGGCTTCCAAGAGGAAATATTCTAGGATTTATGCCAACAAAAATACCGAGAAATTTGAACTCCTTTTTTTTTTTTGGTTTATCACCACCGGTTTAGTCCGGTTCGGGGGTCAGTTCTGGCATCAAGTGGTTCCAGCCCCCTCCCGATCGCAGTTGCGGGGGATCGAACCGTGGTTCTCCCTAACAAGTCTAGCGCCAATCACCACTAGACCAACTACAAGAGAGAAAATTGGTTGCCACATCCAAAAAAATGTGGGTTGATATTAAAGCCAATCAATTTACTCTTATGAAAGTTAATACCTAAACATGATATCATTTCAAAACCCCTCAACATGGCTTTAATTGTCCAAAGGTGATTCCAACTCCGATCTCCTATTAAAAAAGAATGTTAACGGTCATTATGGTCTCATTCGATTCAAATAATTAAGTTTTGTTTGATTTGATTTTTAAAAACAGTTTTTTAGTTTTTGAAAACTTAAAAAGCTTGTTTGGATTGCTTATTTTAAAAAAAGTTTTTCAAAACATTTTTCATTTTATTAGTTTTTAAAATTGAAAAATCAAAATTCTTTTGAGAGATTTGAAACTCAATTTTACTTTTCAATTTAAATAACATTAGATGAAAACACGGAAAAGTGTCCATTTTAATGTTGTATCTTTTTTTTTATAACATACAGTATTATGTTTTTTTTTTTTTTTTTACATATCTTTAATTACGTTAGACTACTTGACATTATTTTAATTTTAATTTTTCTAAAACAATTCACATAATCTCATGTTTTTTTTCTTCATGTTAGATAATCTTCTTTCTAAAAAAAAATGATGAAACACATTCAAATTTATCAAGCAAAATTTTTATTTTTTCCATTTTTAAAATTGTTTTTAAAAACAATCACCAAACACAAGAAAAATGCTTACTAGTAAGAAAATATGAAAAGAAAAAAGGAAAGAATAAACGATTACCATTCATTAACACCACAACCCATGATTCCTATTAAAAAGAAAATTAATTTAAAATTAATTTAAAATTTACCTCTAAAATAGTGAATAGTGATATGTATTTTTACATCTCTTCTTCAATTTATTTCCTACTAAATAACAATAGTGGCAAACACAAACATTTTAAAATTCTCTTAAAATTACTTTTTAAAATCAATTTATTCCCTCTAGTCTCTTATTGAGAAGATTTACTTTTTAAATTCATGAAATAAATAATATATTTAATTTATATATAGACTAGATATATTAATTATTGAATCTATCTACAAAGTAAAGTTTCTCTTGTAATAAAAACTAGAGGAAGTATAAAATAGATTTTAAAAACTAAAAATAAAAAGTCATTCAAACTGCCCTTAGTATATATGTGATTATGCTTTTAGAGCATTCACCAATTTGTACATACAAAAAGACATAGTAGCATTTGATTTGCTTAAAAAATTATGATTAATCGACATGATTATGCAAAAGCCGAATTTTGCAACTTCAACAAATTTTCAATCTCACCACGATTTTGTCTAACTTAGCTCAAATATATATGTTATACTACCAAACATGCATTTTGTATATTTTAGGGCTCTAGTTAGATTTTAATCCTTAACTATTAAAAAATTAATGTTAATTAATAGTAGAGTATACTAAAAAAAATACTGAAAAAGTAAGATCTAGTATGACATAAGGTTGATTAGATACTCTTCTATTTTGGGTGTAAAGTGCAGAACTCCTCCTTGTACGGGAGTAAAAAAATAGTGAAGGTGTACATTGGGGAAGAAAAAATTCTTTGGCACTAGGAAACAGAAGAAACGGAGAAAGAAACAGTTGAAGTGATAATAATAAATTGATGATGAAACCAAACTGTGAACCATAAAGCTACGCAATATTGTTTCCCTAAAATTAAGAGACCAACTTTTGCTATGAAACGTTCCCCCAAACTCTGCTCTCTCCATTTCATTTCCCAAGATTTGTCAGATAGTCGTCATTTAATATTACCTCTCTCTTTCTCTTTTCTCTTTCACTCTCTCCTTTTTCATTTTCAATTTAACCTCATCCAAGCTTTTTCTTTCCTGTAATGGCTTCTGATTTTTCAACTACTTTTTAAGCTCCATAAATACTTTACACTAAAACAAATACACACACGTACTAGTTACCTGTAATATAGTGTACTAGTAGTAGAAAAGAGAAGAAGCTAGCAAACACAAACACTGCTTAATTTCTGAGTTTTTTCTATGTTTAGTTTGCATCACCTTGTATCTGGCTGGAAAGCTCTTCCTCATTACTCCCTCCGGCCTTAATTATAAGCAAATATTTTCTTTTTAGGTTCATTGAGTAATGAATGTATCTGGTCTTTATAAAGACCAGATACATTCATTACTCAATGAACCTAAAAAGAGAATATTTGCTTATAATTCAGGCCAGAGGGAGTATAATGGAAACTTTTTAAAACATATCTATTCTCTAGATACAGTGACACATGCATACATACACATATATATACAGAATCCATAGCTAACTTCTCCTGTTAATTTTCGTTAACTGTTCCAGCATATATATATATGTATATAATTTATTCATCTCTTTCAAAATCCCCCATTCTTCCCTCCTTGTTTCATGCAGTACACCATCACAGATGCTTCAGAACCGAGTGCATGTCTTTTAATTAATACTCATGTCATGACTGCCATTATTTTTCACTACACTACAAAACACAATAAATTCAACAGTTACGTTTCAAAACCTAGCTATCTCTACTTTTTAGCCCCTCACATCATATACAATATCTTAAAATTAAATAAAAAACCATTATAAGAAAATGTTTCATTAAACACCGAATTAGTCTTCACAATTCGGTACAGATAATATCTAATTCATATAAAAAAACAATGAATTAGTCATTGGAACATGATGGCCAGAAAGTAAGAAAATCTAAGAGTGAAAGTTTACGTTAGAAATATTTACTTGGCAACTGTTAATTTACCTGTAGTACTAAAAGTAGTACGTATTTTCTTTCAATCAGAGAGACAGATTGATGAAAATGATGTGGTTTTTAATTAATAAACTCAGTGAAATGAGGGGGTTGCCTTCCCTAAAATTATTTTTGATCTCAACTCTGAAAAGCGATTAATTTAAAAGAAAAGGGTGAAAGGACAAATAGAGAAGAGGGAAAACGATGTAATAGTTTGAAAGACATAGGTAAAAAGACCTAACTAGTAAGGGCAACACGGCACCTGCAGATAAAGAAAGAAAGAATTTCACATCCATTAGGTTTTCACTGTACATGCTTTCACCTTTCTTATGTAACTACATGAACATTTGAATACATAGATGATAATAGATGAACCTCTACAGTATAATAATAATAATAATAAAAAATTACAATTATAATAATAATAGTATTATCTATATTATAGTTAATTAATCTTAAATCAGTATTCTATTGCAAAAAACTATAGAGCGTTGGGGTTGGTGGCGCTATGGCCTTTGTCTTTGTCGCTCTCTCTGTGTCTTTCTCTCGTCAATTGATTCTGATTCCTCCATCTATCTCCATTCTCCATTTTCATGACTAATTCTTTAGATCCTTCGCTTCATTTCTGCAAAAACGGCCACTTAATATAAAAAATGTGAAACTGCAAAAATGTGATTAGTCTTACCAAATGATGAATGGAAAATGAGAAGCAAAAGTTGGATGGAAGGAATGAAGCCTGGTCCGAGAGTCGGTTAGTTATGATCAGATCAGATCTGACAAGATCAAAGCCTCGAGCCAGCCAGCATTCCTCTCAGCCGAACCTTTGCGGAGTCGGCGAGTGGTTAAATTATGGTGATGAACGACGGAAGAGGTTTAATTTGAGGGGAATGAAGCCTGGTCCGAAGCGTTAATCATAGTATAGATCATCAAGAATGAAAAGCCATAATCATTCTGATAGATGATGTATGAAAAGGCTTAATCATGATGATGATGATATGGATCAAGTATGAAAAGCCTCGAGCCAGCCAACATTCCCCTCAACAACCCAACAAACAATTATCTGCCGTTTATGCTTTCTCTCTCACTACACTCACAATAAACCCTAACCGGATATAGCTTCTTATATATAGCCACAGCCGCACAGCACTGACTCTCACTAATCTAATTTATCTTGTTTTTTTTTTTTCACTTACCGCGTTCAGATGTGTGCATGCCAGCCTGTTCCCCAAAATTACTTTGTAAAATGTATTTCCTTTTTCCATTTAAAAATAAAAAAATCTAAAAAAGCAATTTTTTATTATTTTATTTTATTGACTAAAATATTCAATTTGTCCAAAATATAATTTCTTTTCTATTTTTCCAAATTGATTTTCTTTACTAAATTACAAAATTTATTTTGTTACAAGACTTTTTTTCTTTTTTATTTTTATATTTTGTAAATTTTAGTTGGTGGTAATGAAATTTTATTTTATTTTTCTATTTTTTAAAGAACTGATATTTTTTCAGTGCTTCCTTAGGTCAAAGATAGATAAATCAACAAAAAACTATGCAATATTTTACTTACACTTCCCAACATGTTACTTCCCTTTACTAAGACCATCTCCAATGGTAGTTCCTTCTAATAAGTTCTCCACCTAGACATGCCACATCATAGTACCATTGCATTGCAATGCAACTATGAAAAAATTGTGGTACCCAATCAAATTAGTTTATGAGGTAAAGTGGTGGGCCCAATAATAACTTTTTAAAATTATACAATTAAAATAAAAATTATAAAAATTATTTTAAGATGATGTGGCTAGTGGGACCCATAAAGAACCCAAAAATGGATTGCACCATTGGAGATGCTCTAAACACTCACCAAAACAAAACATCTGACTCACTAGTGTAACTGAGATTTAGGAGAGGCCCTTCCATCTATGTCTACTACTATCACTAGGAATTACTTTATATATATATATATATATATATATATATATATATATATATATATATATATATATATATATATATATATATATAAAATTTAATAAACACCTCTAATTATATTTATAAGAAAAAATTTATTTTTTACATTCATTAAATAAATAATGTATTTAGTCTATAAATTATGCAGGTATATTAGTTATTTATTATATTTAAAAAATAAATTATTTTGTAAATTAGAAGAGAGGAAGAGAGAATAACAAAAATAATTTAATATTTTAATATTAAAAGGTTTATAATATTACTTTCTCAATTTTTTAGAGTAATTGTTTGTTTTTAGAAGAATTTTCTCTTAAATGTTTATTATCAATTTATTTTGTTAAAATTTCAAATTACTTAATGCAACTAGAAAAGAAGTGTATGAGATAATAAATAGTTAATAAAATTATAAAATAAAGATATATTATTAAAAAAATAATAAATTTTATTTATTTTGAACGCGTGTAATTTAACTTAAAATAAAAATTACAAATAAATAGAACTTATTATTTAAAATAATATTAACTAATCATTTTTATAGCATCTCAATCAAATTGATTAATTTAGTAATTATTTATTCATATGAATATTTAATAAAGATGATAATAATTTTTTTCAAAAAGGAAAGTTTAATATTTTTACTAAATGGTTTGTGTTGGAAAAAGAAAATTTTAATTTTGATAAAAACCAATACACATTTACAAAATACAATTGTTACATTTAATTTTTTTAATTAATATGTATAAATTCCAAGTTACAGTAACATTTTCCAAACTCTTATATTCATTGGAAAAATTAACTTTGATTTCCAAAGCGATTGAATGACCTGTAAATGCCGGTGAAAAAACCGACCTGTTACCTGTTACACAAGTTGCCTCCTAGTCAAACACAGAGAACAAGACAAAAGGAGTTACTCACTCACTCACCTTTTTTTAATGTGATTCTATCATCATTACCTTATTATTTTTAGCCTTTTCCAAACCCTACTTTCAATTTCTTCTGAACATGCACACACACGCCCCATCTCTCTCAATAATCTCTCACTTTCACTTTCTCATTTTAAATAAAAAAAAATTCAATATTTTTTTATATTGATCCAAGTTTAAATATTCCAACTCAAATTTTTACAATGGTCAATGTTATTAGTATTAGTACCTGTAACACCAATTAATGTTGGTTTTACGATGGATTTATACTTTTAATGGTGATGATTTTTGAAAGTATACCGTACATGGGGAATTAAAGTGACAGAGCATAGTCAATAAAAAAAGTCATATCGTCATATGACTTGTTTATACAATCAACAAGACCCTAGAAGCTAAGCTTCGATCTCTGGTCCCAGCAAAGGAAACTGTTGACTTGTGAAGTGCAATCAACCAAATCCATGTCTCAATGAATATAAATCACCTTTAGAGGCTTCACCCCAAAAGAAATCAGCTTTAGAGACATTACTTACTGCTCTTAATTGTACCAGATGCTCATTGTACAACTTTTTTTATAACAAAATATACGCTAAATATGTTTGTCTCTTTGAGTTTTAGTTTGAGTTGAGATTCAAACTTCATATTCATATGATACTATTTGGAGATTCATATTACACTAGAAAATTAAATCATGTTAAGAACACTGCTCTATTCCATTTAAGTAGATATAAGTCAATCTATTCAAGATATTTTCCCCCCACAACCCATATAAAATCTAATTTAACTAAACATAAATAATTTTTCCGGTTGTTAATAGTAAAAAAAATAAAATTAATTAAATAATTAATGTATTCAATTAATATATAATTTAGATATATTATTTATTTAATATATTTAAAAAATTATAATAAAGACGAGAGAAAATTTTATATTTATATATATATATATATATATATATATATATATATATATATATATATATATATATATATATATATATATATATATATATATATATATATATATATATATAAGGGATGTACTATCAAGTAAGAGTATTTTTAAAATAAGAGATGACAAGAACAAATATCTACCAGTAAAATAATCGAGAGAGAAATTAATATAAATAATGTTTTATTATTAAAATCCACTAGTTTTTTGTGACTGTGTCGAAACTATACACCATTTGATATTTGAGTGCTGGTACACATGTGAGGAAATTCTTAGGTGGATGAACATTAAGGATGGCAGGCAGACCCAAACACGTGGGACCCACCCGCACCCGAATTCGAATTGATTGGGTTCGGGTGCCACCTGATATTTCGAATGCGAGTTTGGATAGTGCGAAACTCTCGTCCGAAACTCGAAATCACACCCGCTTAGATATTAAATTATATAAATACCCCTATATATATGTGTGTGTGTGTGTGTGTGTGTGTGTGTGTGTGTGTGTGTGTGTGTGTGTGTGTGTGTGTGTGTGTGTGTGTGTGTGTGTGTGTGTGTGTGTGTGTGTGTGTGTGTGTGTGTGTGTGTGTGTGTGTGTGTGTGTGTGTGTGTGTGTGTGTGTGTGTGTGTGTGTGTGTGTGTGTGTGTGTGTGTGTGTGTGTGTGTGTGTGTGTGTGTGTGTGTGTGTGTGTGTGTGTGTGTGTGTGTGTGTGTGTGTGTGTGTGTGTGTGTGTGTGTGTGTGTGTGTGTGTGTGTGTGTGTGTGTGTGTGTGTGTGTGTGTGTGTGTGTGTGTGTGTGTGTGTGTGTGTGTGTGTGTGTGTGTGTGTGTGTGTGTGTGTGTGTGTGTGTGTGTGTGTGTGTGTGTGTGTGTGTGTGTGTGTGTGTGTGTGTGTGTGTGTGTGTGTGTGTGTGTGTGTGTGTGTGTGTGTGTGTGTGTGTGTGTGTGTGTGTGTGTGTGTGTGTGTGTGTGTGTGTGTGTGTGTGTGTGTGTGTGTGTGTGTGTGTGTGTGTGTGTGTGTGTGTGTGTGTGTGTGTGTGTGTGTGTGTGTGTGTGTGTGTGTGTGTGTGTGTGTGTGTGTGTGTGTGTGTGTGTGTGTGTGTGTGTGTGTGTGTGTGTGTGTGTGTGTGTGTGTGTGTGTGTGTGTGTGTGTGTGTGTGTGTGTGTGTGTGTGTGTGTGTGTGTGTGTGTGTGTGTGTGTGTGTGTGTGTGTGTGTGTGTGTGTGTGTGTGTGTGTGTGTGTGTGTGTAAAATTTTAGGGTTTCACTTTCACCCATTCCTTCACTCTTCGTTGCCATCCCGAAAACTTCTTTCTGAAACGACGCTCCAAAGGACATATTCAGGTAATAGATCTACCGAACTTAATTTGTTTTCTCCTCATAATTTATGTCTTCGATCTCTTCGTATTTCTGCTTCATTTTCTTGACCATTGAATCGTGGATCACACACTGTAGCATTCTTGCTGGTTCATTGTTAGCTTTGCCATTTCCGTTCTCAAATTCTCCGTCTATTATTCAAAAATTTGCGTGAGTTGTGTAACTTCCTCTGAACAGTTACTACAAAAATTAAAAAAAAAATTACATAAAAGAAAAAGAAAGAAGGATTACATGTTGTTCGAGTAAGCAATTGATTTCGAATTGTTATGAATTGAGAAGATGGAGAATGGATTGGTCAAGAATTTTGATTGATTTGCTGTTGTATTTTATGTGTTTTGTTGCAAGTTCTGGTGGAAAAACTCGAACCCAACAGGTGTGGGCGTGGGTGTTATTTTGCCACCGGAATAGCCTTCGGGTTCATGTTTGGCTTCGGGTGGTGATTTCGGGTGCGAATTTGGATAGTGTGAAACGCGCACCAACCCTACCCGTTGCCATCCTTAATGAACATTAGTCATAACATTCAAGGGTGGAATCAGGAGCTTGTTTGGCTAACAAGAATCAGCAAGAGCAAAAATTGGCGCAACAAGATTGTTCAAGTGAGGTTCTAGACGAAGAACCTAGATACTATAAAGAAGTTATGAGGAGTCGAAATAAGACTGAATGGCTGAAGATCCTGAATGATGAGATGAAATATCTTCATGATAATCACACCTGAGAACTAATCAAGAAACCTCATGTGTGAAGTCAAGACTCTCTATCTATTTTGTTTTGATGAAAACAAAGTAATAATCAAATGATCATGGCAAAAGTATGGAAAAAGCCTCAATTGCATTTAATCAAATCAAGTACTCAAGATTCATCATGTGTAAAAGGTAGCATCAAAGAACTTAAGAATTATATTTTGAATACTAGCAGTGATCTTGATTAATTGAGGTATAAGCATGCAATTCATATTGATAAATTAGTGCTCAATATTTTACATAATTCAATTGCATGCATAACTCATTTATGTTAAAGTTCTCAATTTATCATGCATAAAAGTATTTGACTCAAATGCATAAAATGCTTATTTTTTTATCATGTATTGTAAAATTTATTTCTCATGTTTGACCATTTTAAATCATTTTCAAATATATTATTTCTCATGTTTCAACCATGTTAAATCACTTTCAAATATAATCTATTTACTTGGATAAATCAATAGATATCTATAATATAAGAAAATTTATGGCTCTGGAAAAGATCAAATTAACCTTTCTTCTTTACCCTCCACCTCACTGGTTTGGGGGTAAAATGTGTCCAAAATTTACTTTTTCTAACCAATGTGTACTTTTGGTTTCAACAAAAATTTAGTTACTATAAATTGTTCTATTTTTCACATGCTTTTGTAATTGGTTGTTGCAATGAGACAATTTTTTACTTTAGTCAAGTACAGATACATTGAAAAAGAAACTTTTCTTTGCATCCTTCCCCGTGCGTTTAGTCATGCTTTCTAGGCATTTTGAATAAAATCTACCAAAAGTCTCTATCTATGGAACTGTGCCCCTTTTCAGCACCTGCTGATACAACTTTCTGAACCATATTGCTGTACGACGAAAGCAATTGTTCCCCAATTTTTTTTTATATCACATCATCTTGGTTTTGCTTTCTATTTTCTCTGCCTTCAAGAACTTCAACCTGTTCTTCTCTCCTCATTCCTTCCTTGAACAAATTTCAGAACCGAAGATATGGCTAGACCGTTTGAGCAAGTGAAGGACATTACCGACTCGAAGGAGCTGTGGAAAATCGCTGTTCGAATCCATCACAAATGGACCGTTCTTTCGAAGAACAAGGAACATTTTGAGATGATACTATGCGATAAAGAAGTAAGTTTTATTTATGTTGCTGTTGTGACCCATCGATTTTAATGGTATGTTGTTTCATTTTCCGGTTATGACTCTGTCTTATTTGTTTATGTTTTCACAAGTTCTTGCTTTTTGAAGATGATGGTATACAAAAGCTAAAACAAAGAGTTTAACTCCTAGGGTTAACTTATAAATTTCAAACCCTATTTTCAAACATTCTTAACAGTACTTGGCTTTTATAAGTTCTGGTTTTGGAACCATTTTCAAACCTTTCACACGGATTTCTTATTCTGCTTTGGATATGTTTGCAAACATTTTTAACAGTACTTCGCTTTTCACTCTTTGCAATGCTTTCATGTATTAGCTACTTGATGTTTAAACACTTCATTTTTTGCATTTCAGGGATGTGATATTCAATGTAGAGTTCCTACTGCGTATAAACAAGCGTTTGATTCGGTGTTGATGGTCAATAACACATTTACAATTTCTAACTTCCAGGTATCCTTGAATGATATGTTGTTCAAACCTACCGAACACAAACTCCTATTGACTTTCACTGGTGGCACTTCTGTGACTGACATAAACAAGCATGACATACCTCCTAAACCCCTGAAGTTCACTCCTTTCGCTGAAATCCTAACTGGGAAATGGAAGAGGGATGTTTTAATAGGTCTGCATTATATTTTCTCTTTTACTAATCTACTTTTAAGCATTCAAAGATAAATATTATATATGATATATCATGATTTCCTCAGATGTCATAGGAATGGTGTCGGAGATTGGTTACACTCAAATTCAAGCTGGAAACAAGAAGCAACAGATAAATTTGGTCTTGAAGGATTTATGGTACGTATGCAATATAGGATTTTCATAACATCTCTGCAATAACATAATTTCACATTGTGTTCTTTATATGTGTAGCAATAACATCCTTAATTGTACATTGTGGGAGGGGTACGCTATGCAGTTCCATGAATTCCATAAACAAAGGAAAGATCTTTCTTCACCAACTGTTATGGTTTTGCAATACGCAAAAGTCAAAGAGGAAGGTATATTGTCTTTGCTTTTTTTTGAGGTCCACGTTTAGCTATCCATTGTCCGTATCGTGACCCTGCTTTTAAAAGTTTTTTCTGACTTTATATGTTTCATTATTCGTAGGCAAATATCCTGTGTGTGTTTCAAACACATTTAATGTAACAATGTTGCACATCAATGGTGATCTTGCTGAAATTAAGGAATTCTTTAACAGGTTTGTCGCTAAAGCATATAACTTAATTATCTTTTCATGCCAACTGCAATTCTATAACATATTTTATAATTCCTTAATAATGTATTCTTCTTTTCTGGTAGTATCCCAAAACTTGGTTTAGGAGATACATCCATGTCTCAACTGTCTCAGGCATCTGGGAACTCACAGATGACCCCGTACGACAAGTTTATGCATAAGGCTGTTGTACTCCCTCTATGTGATATTATAAAGCTGAATACTGTGCGTGTTATCCCACTGTTACAATTTCATAATTTTATGGCACTGATTATTTCATATTTTCTAACTAGACAATCTCATTATGTGCATTCTAGACCACTCAATGTGTCACCGTTGGTAAAATCAAACAACTTAAAGCTGCACAAGGGGGTTGGTATTACCTCGCATGCCATGCTTGTCCAAAGTTTGCAAAAGGAAATCAACCGCCTTATGTTTGTAGCAACGGACATTCTACGGAAACTGAAATTTTAAGGTGGCATCTATTTATTCATATGCCAGATTATTTACCTGCTCCTACTTCATAATGTCGTTAATTATTAAAGATTCATTACACTTTCATAGGTATAGAATTCTAATTGATGTTATCAACAATGGATGTCGAGCTACATTTGTTCTATGGGACCGCGAGTGTACAGAACTTCTGGAAGTTACAGCAGCTCAGATGCGTAACACCCTTCTTGAGGTATGATTGTCTGTGCTTTATCAATCCTTATTTTTTATGTATGTTGCAGGTATTCTAATACTTTGCAATTTGGTATAGGCTGGGGTAACAAACCCATTGGAATATCCTGTAGCATTGGATTCTTTGGTTGGCCTGAAATTGGGATTTAAGGTCAAATGGCAACCTGATTGGGATAACGGAACAGTTGTTTCTATATACAGGGATGAAGCTGTGATGTTAAAGCTTTTACACTCATTTGGACAAGAAATGGTATTTATAACAAACAATGTCATTATTGACAGTAGTTTTTCTCAAACGATTGTCCTTAAAAATTATATCTTAGCCATTTTCTTTTTCTTTTCACAGGCTCCATCTCCATCCCGTGAAGCTCCAAGCATCAAGCAGGTATGTCGTTTACCACTAGAACATGTTTATTTACATATCAAATGGCTGCCACTTATTATTTTTTCACATCTGCAAATGTTCTCTTCAATTCACAGCTGGATGAGAGTGTCGACGAGGCTATACCAATTGAGGACTGGACTGTGGTTGCCGTAAGGATTTGTTTCATATATTTTTATCGATTATATTCTCAGCTGTATTGGTTTTATTCTGTTCATTCACTGTGGTTACTCTTGAAATTGCATAATAACTTATATCATTATTATACTGGACTGTGTTTATATTCTGTAGAGTTTCGGACTCTCAGCAGGTAATTGATTGAGGACTGGTCTGTGGTTGCCGTAAGGATTTGTTGTTTATATCTTTATCGATTATATTCTCAGCTGTATTGGTTATATTCTGTTCATTCACTGTGGTTACCCTTGAAATTGCATAAGAACTTATATCATTATTATACTGGACTGTGTTTATATTCTGTATTGGACTGGACTATCACTGTGGTTATATTCTGTATTGGACTGGACTGTGTTTTACTATAACTTATGTTTTCCACTATTTTTTGCAGGATGCTGAAATTACATCAGAACTTAACCCTCAACCTGTTACGCCAACCTCCGCCACTAAAAGAATTGCGCCTCCTAATTCTACCGAAGATGCAGCCAGCTTTGAAATTCAGCAGGGAGACCATTCCTCCACGAAATTGAAAAAAATTATCAAGATGGAGAAAACTGCTACATGATGCGATGTTGTTGTAACGAGTGGAAAAGTCATGGATATTGTGTTATCGTTTATTTATATTGCCTTTTGTTGGGAGATTTCAAACCTTCTGTTAAAAATGAAACAAGATTGTAATGACCGCTTTTGACTATAGTTCGGTTATAATACTTATGAAACAGAAAATCTGGAACTCATTATGTAAAAACTATGTTTTATCTATTTCGTAGTGGTTTTGGATCTGAAATTTCTCCATCTATCGCCCTAATATATTGTTCTGTCATTTAAATACCGTATTCATCGTGTTTGGTGGAGTGTGGTATAATGCGTATTAGGAAATTCAAGGTTTCTTAAGGAGGTTGATGTGTGGCTGTCAAGTTGCTCATAATTCAAGCTGTCCATTTTCAGTGGCTGCACTTGCAAGCTATCACAGCCTGTGAGCTATGGCTGCTGAATAAAACCGGTGCATATAGATATTTTCTCCATGTCCCATACACCTTATTGCTGCATATAAGAATTTTGTTCTAGAAAAAAAGTCTAAACAACTGCTCCAAAGAATATACACGCATAAACACAGTTTGGGGGTGACAAACTAAAAAAAAATTAAACAAACTTATTCATTCCTATTTTCAATCTCAGCCCACAAAATTCTATGATAAGTCAAAAAAAGTTTTATCAAAATTAAAAAACTTACAATTCTCAAATGGTTCACCAGCTGTGTACCACCGCACAATTATCCAATATATCACCAACAATGCTCAAGTAGTTGTTTCTTTCATTGTTTGACTTTGTATTTTGATATCAAATCTTACTGTCAAATTCTTATTTCCACCTTTCTTTAATCACCAGTTTAGTACACTTTTTTAATATACTTATACACTCTATAGCAGTTGGATAGACACAGTAATGATGGCTACTTTCCTGCAAGCTGTCCACACCTACTATAAATACAATGTCTCTGCTTCACTTTTAGACACTGCTTCCAAGAAATATCAAAAAGCATTTTAGCTACTAAGCTGATGCATATTTCATACTCCCGCCTGATTTTCTTTTCTTAGTTCTACACTGTTAGGGAACATTTTATTTTGGTCCATATTTCATACTCCCGCCTTATTGGTAAATGCTTTTTGATACACACAATTGATATCACACCTTTGCTTGACATCAACCAGAAGTTCGTACCAGATCATCAAAAGCAAACTATTTCAAAACCAAAGAATTTACCTTCTGCAACGGCTATGAGTGTATGATTATAGTAAATGATCTATAATAAATATTGTGATTCCAAAAAGAATAGTTTTTTAGCATAAATAATACGTATTTTGATTGCATTCTGATTTCTATTAATTAGACAAACTAATTTTATTTAGCTTTATTGCAATCTATTGTTTAGTATACAATTCATACACATGTCTAAAAGTTGCTAATAATAGATATTCATTAACCATCTTGAGATAGATATCAAAATAACTCATTATTCCCAAGTTGCCCCAAAAGATTTAATTCTCCCACACATGGTTATGCTCACAAAAGTAAGTCTTGGAGTTGAAAAAATAGTTTTTATAAATGATTGACTTTATTTTCAATCAAGTGCTTCACACTCTGCAATGCAGTATGTTATATCTTCATGAATGACATAAAGGTGTATACATAATGAAAAACAATAGAATGAACAAAATGATGAGGAAAATAACCGTGATCAAACAGCCCAATGGACTTGAAGAATTAGTTTATCTACCTTGCTTTTCATCAACAGCGTCAAAGGTCTAGCAAGTAAATACAAGCATAAACATATATAACACACTTATATAATCCCCCAAGTAAATACAATGTCTCTGCTTCACTTTTAGACACTGCTTCCAAGAAATATCAAAAAGCATTTTAGCTACTAAGCTGATGCATATTTCATACTCCCGCCTGATTTTCTTTTCTTAGTTCTACACTGTTAGGGAACATTTTATTTTGGTCCATATTTCATACTCCCGCCTTATTGGTAAATGCTTTTTGATACACACAATTGATATCACACCTTTGCTTGACATCAACCAGAAGTTCGTACCAGATCATAATCCAGAATGTGAAACTAACTAACTCAAATAATTTCTAAATCACAACTTACCAATGGATTCATCACAATCTAACTCTTCAGAAACTGCTGCGTTCATGGCTAGAAAAAGACGCAGGCTAACATTGATGAACAAAAAAACAGCATCATCTACGACCAACAAAGAAAATCATAACCCGTCGCAACCGGGGTATGTCAATGTTACTCCTACGTCAAACCCGTCACTTAACAATCGGACACCTCTAACAACAACTTTACCAAACACACTTCATACGGTTTCATCTGATCGTCATCACTACGGTAGGCACAGTTTGAAGAGACCAAGGTCAGATTTTAACCAAGGAATTAATCTTATGGGTGCGTTCAACTCAGCACAACCAACTTTGGCACCTAACTTTAGTGGACCTCTTTTTAAACGGGCAACTAAATCTACTGCCACTCCACCAGATGTGGAACCAAACTTAAGTGCAAGTTTTCTCCAAAATAATACAGTAGATTCTATATCTGATGCAACTATACCACAAGTGCCTCCAAACTATGGTAGAATTCCTTTTCAAATGGATGCAAGAGCTTCTACATCTACTGCAACTGTACCACCAATGGCACCAACTTTTAATTTATCTCTTGATGAATGCTTGGTAGGAGATACTTCAACTACAGCAAATGAACCGGGAACAAGCTCCAGAAATATGAACAATGCTACTTATTCGTCAGATGACGGTTCTGAGAATTCGGAATCGGACTTTCTCAACTCTGATGAAGAAGAATGCCATGTCTCAGTAGCTAGGGGAAATCCAACTCAACAGGGTCCTATGTTTTTCAAACACCTGCCTTAACATTATTCACTTCTTTTCAAAATCATTAATTTGCTTTTAGTTAAATACTTATTTACTAACATTTCTTTGGTTTGCATATGCAGAATATTCAGATATAGGTGACCCTGTTTGGGAATGCCAGCATTGTGAAGCCTTGATGTGGTATCAAGAGCGCAAAGGCAAATCAAAACATACAACTATCCCAAAGTTTTCTGTCTGTTGCAAAGGAGGGAAAGTTGTGCTGCCTATGCTACAAACACCTCCGCCTGAATTGAATAGATTATTGTTCGATCACGGTAGTCCCGACGCATCAAACTTTCAAAGTACCATTCGAACTTACAATGCTATGTTTTCATTTACTTCGCCAGGAATGAAATTTGACACCAAACCAATCAAGGGGACAGGTCCTCCTACATTGCGGTTGCATGGTCAGACTTGCCACCGAATTGGAAGTTTGCTACCCGAGACGGGACAAACTCCAAAATATGCTCAATTATATATCTATGATACCGACAATGAAGTCAATAACAGAATCAAATGCTTCGGGTATAACTTCTGACTTTAATGCAGTTCCAAGATTGGTGAATTTTTTCATTGTTCCTGATATATGGTCATCTTTTTCATTCATTTTACAGGGACAGTGACAATATTAGAGAAACAGTGGTCGCCACCTTATTGAAAATGTTGGATGAGAATAATCCTCATGCAAAAGCTTATAGAATGGCAAGGGATTCCCTGAAAAAGAATGCATACCAGGAATTGAAGCTGAAACTTATTTCTGATCGACAAACCGATGGTCGTGTCTATAACCGTCCTACCGTATCTGAGGTTGCTGCTCTAATAGTTGGGGATATAGACTCTGCATCACAGAGAGACATAATTGTTCAGCACAGCAGTGGTCATTTACAAAGAATCGATGAATTCCATGCAAGTTACCTTGCCTTTCAATACCCTCTGATTTTTCCATATGGTGAAGATGGTTATAGACCGAATATACTCAACAAATATATTCATGAAAAGGAGGTTACAAAGCAAAATCGACAGACAATAAAAATGTGGTTATGTTTTCGATTACAAGGACGCAAAAGTGAGGCCAAAACCCTGTTGCATTCAAGAAGATTATTCCAACAATTCTTGGTAGATGGCTACGCCATGATGGAGTCGGAACGCCTTAATTGGTTGAGGAAGAATCAGTCAAAACTTCGAGTTGGAAAATACCAAAAGCTATCTGAACAACAACAACAACCTGGTCAGTCCACTCAACATGTCAAAAGAGGGAAGCGAATTGTCTTACCTTCCTCCTATGTTGGTAGCAAGAGATACATGGATCAACTCTATTTTGATGGAATGGCCATTTCCAGTGCTCTTGGCTTTCCAGACTTATTTATTACCTTTACATGCAATCCTAACTGGCCTGAAATTACCCGGTTGCTGTCGAAAGAAAATTTAAAGCCACATGATCGACCAGATATCATTTCGAAGGTCTTTAAAATCAAGTTCGACGAGCTAATGATTGATTTAACTAAACGACACATTCTTGGAAAGGTCATGGCATGTAAGTAATTATATTTGCAACTAAATGTATGCATATATATATATATATATATATATATATATATATATATATATATATATATATATATATATATATATATATATATATATATATATATATCTTTTGTTGTCACCTAATGTATGTGTATATCCTTTTTTTGAAATTTCCCTTTATGATTAACATATTGTGTTGCACATGAATTGGTGCAGTCATATATACTATCGAATTCCAGAAAAGAGGATTGCCGCATGCACACATCCTACTTTTCCTACATCCACAGAGTAAGTATCCTTCCCCGTCTGACATTGACAAAATCATATCTGCTGAAATTCCTGATCCACAACTTCATCCAAGGTTGTATCACTTAGTAAAGACAAGCATGATGCACGGTCCTTGTGGTATGGCACGCCTAAAATCGACGTGCATGAAAAACAATAAATGCTCTAAGTTTTTCCCCAAAAAGTTCAATGAAACAACCATTGTTGATAACGAAGGCTATCCTCTCTACAAGCGAAGTGCCAAAACACACTATATTGTTAAGAATGGTATATCCTTGGACAATAGATACGTCGTTCCTTATAACACAAGGTTGCTTTTAAAATACCAAGCTCACATTAATATGGAATGGTGTAACCAAAGTACTTCCATCAAGTACCTGTTCAAGTATATTAACAAAGGGTACGACAGAATCACGGCGTCCGTAGTTCCTTCAAAGAAATCGTCAAAAGACCCTGAAACAGTAGATGAAATCAAAGAGTACCTTGACTGTAGGTATGTCTCCCCAAGTGAGGCATGTTGGCGCTTATTTTCATATAAAATACACGGACGAAAACCAGCTGTAGAACGTATGTTTTACCATCTTATTGGTGAGAATACAGTCTACTATCAGGATTATGAGAGGATGGAGAATGTTTTGGAAAAACCAAGTGTAACCGAATCGATGTTCACATCATGGTTGACTGCAAATGGACAGTTTGAAGAGGCCAAAAATCTTACATATGCACAGTTTGTGTCTAAATTTGTCTATGAAAAGAGGAAGAGAGCGTGGAAACCACGTAAAAAAGGGTTTACCATTGGCAGGCTTATCTGGGTGCCACCAACAACCGGCGAACTCTATTATCTAAGAATGATGTTGATGGTCGTGAAAGGTCCAAAAACTTATGAAGACATTCGTAAGGTGGGGGAGACACCGCATGACTCTTTTAGGGATGCATGCTTCGCCATGGGTTTCCTAGAGGATGATAGGGAATATATTGGCGCTATTAAAGAGGCCAGTCAGTGGGGTTCCGGACATTTTCTTAGAAAGTTGTTCGTCATTATGTTGCTCTCTGGAACTATTAGCAGACCGGCACATGTGTGGAATCAAAGTTGGATATTGTTATCGGATGGTCTACTGCACTCTCAGAGAATTATCGCAAAAAATCCAGGTCCTTTCCAATATGCTTTTATATTTTGTAAACTGTGATGTCAACAACATAAATAGGAATTCTAATGTTCCAGTTTAATAAATTGGAAACTACACCATGCGCTTAAGGCATGATATTACTTAATCATTGTACATGTGTTCATTTACTTTTAAATTTTATTCACTCACTGCCATATGAGTCTAACATGTTTTTCTGCAAATTACTATCTTATACAACAGATTTGCAACTCACTGTGGAAGATTTGCAGAATTTAACTTTAATTGAGATTGAAACCTTACTTCAAGCCAATCGTAGAAGCCTACACGATTTCAAACCGATTCCGTATCCGAGTGATTATGTCCTTCAACAGCTAGGCAACCGCCTAATTTTTGAGGAAAGATCTTATAACATTACAGCCATGAAGAATGAATTCCAAGCATTATTCACGGCACTTACAGGTGTCTTTTTTCAACACACGCTCTAGCATAATAGTGCCTTAAATTATAATAATAGCCCTTATGACAGTTTTTGTGTTATTTGGTTTTACAGAAGAACAAAGATGTATTTATGACAAAATCACATCTGCTGTGAACAACCAAAAGGGGGGGGGGGGTATTTTTCTTGCATGGTTATGGAGGTACTGGTAAAACATATATGTGGAAAACACTCGCAACTTCGTTGCGGTCCAAACATGATATCGTTTTGACAGTCGCTTCGAGTGGAATTGCTTCTCTACTATTACCTGGTGGGAGAACAGCTCATTCAAAGTTTAAACTACCAGTCCCAACATTGGAAAATTCTACTTGTGATATAACCTATGGTGATGAATATGCCGAATTACTACGCCAAGCTAAGTTGATTATTTGGGATGAGGCCCCTATGGCAAGTAAATTTTGTTTTGAAGCTCTTGATAAAACTTTAAAGGATGTCATGAGTAGCTACGGTAACTCGGAGGAGATATTTGGTGGTAAAGTTGTCGTTTTTGGTGGAGATTTCCGACAGATTTTGCCTGTCATCCCCAGAGGGAGTCGATCGGATATTGTTCACTCTACAATCAATGCATCTTATATATGGCATTCGGTTGAGGTTTTGACCTTAACTAAAAATATGCGTCTTCATGGAGGGCAAAGTGACGAAGAAAAACGTGATATTGCTGAATTTTCAAAATGGTTGTTACAATTAGGTGAAGGTCGCATTTCTGAGCCAAATGACGGTTATGCTGATATTGAAATACCACCTGAGCTTTTAATTCAAGAATTTGATGACCCTATTGTTGCTATTGTTGATAGTACTTATCCATCTTTCATGGATAATTACAAGTCTTATGACTACCTAAAGAGTCGGGCAATCTTAGCATCAACCATCGAAGTTGTTGATCAAATTAACCGTCACGTACTTCAAATGCTACCAGGTAATACTTCCATTACAAATTTTCTAAATTTTATTCCTTCTTAAACACAATGCTAAATCATATATTGGATGTATGATGCTTACAATTACAATTTTTTGTTTTAGGTGAATCAAAGGATTATTATAGCTCTAATTCGGTTGATCGATCAGAGATACATGATAACAACATTATTGATGTCCTAAGTCCTGAATTTCTCAGCTCTCTCCGCACTTCTGGTTTGCCTAACCATCTCATTACATTGAAGGTGGGTTGCCCTATAATGCTTATGCGAAACATAGACCAATCTGAAGGTTTGTGCAACGGCACTAGGCTCATAGTTACAAAAATGGCAAATCATGTCATTGAGGCTCAAGTTATGGGTGGAAAAGGCCATGGCAAGGTTATCTATATTCCAAGGATGGATACATCTCCCTCACAATCACCTTGGCCTTTCAAGTTGAATAGGAGGCAATTTCCAATTATTGTTTCGTACGCAATGACCATCAATAAATCTCAAGGGCAATCCTTAGATTGGGTAGGACTTTACATCCCAAAAGATGTTTTTAGTCATGGGCAATTATATGTTGCGATTTCGAGAGTAACGAGTAAAAAAGGAATCAAAATTTTGATTCATGATGATAACAACAAATCCAAGACATCTACCGCAAATGTTGTCTACAAAGAGGTTTTCGCCAATATTTAGCCGGTATGATAACTCATTTTAACCTCCTTTTTTTAAAATTATATATTTCTATGTGTCATAGCCTTTTCTTTAATTTTTAACAACTTTCTTTTCAAGGATTATACACTCTTACTTAAAATTCACTTATTTCAATTGTCAGGCTTTTATTTGAATTCAACGCTTGACAGCGTAACAACGGAGCCTCCGACCACGCGAGAGTTTTGGGATTATTTTGTTCAAATTTTTCCCTTATGGAAATTATATGTAACCTCAAATGTTATGCATAAAACCATAAAATTCTGTCTCATATGAACTAGCAATGATTAAGATTCTATCATTCTGTTTTGGAAATATGCTTCATATTCTGATCTGGAACATAATATTGTGTTTTGGCTTTACAATGGTGATGAAAAAATTTCTGTTGTGGAACTTATGATTTTATAGCAATATTCAGATTACAGACAATTCAAGGTGTTACACATATGACATAAGAGAGGAGATATTAGGCAACATAAGAATTCATTAATTGTAGTGCATGTACAAAAACAATTAAACATGACAATGGCTTGATTATTTTGGACTTCTAAGCAATATTTTATACCATTACACAGGTTCGGTATGAATATCTATTACAGAGAAATAATTTGTACAGGTGGTTTACATGATTTGGATGGTACATATTTTCAATAGAGAAATGGTACTCTTTAATTCAAGAATAAAAGAATAACAACATTCTGTTGATGGACTGGAGAAGCCTAGAGATTTTCCTCCTTCTAACAATTCAAGAGTCATTAGTACTCTCCCTTTCACTTTCAGTTAGTTACCAATGTTTCAAAGGTATAGAATTTAATTGTATAGAATTTAATCTGTCAATGAACATGGTTCAATGGTATAGAATTTAATTGTAGGTAATAATAGCCTTAGTTAAATATTCTGTGTTATATGCTTTTGTTTCAAGCCTCATAGGTTTGTTAAATCTGATTTGATTCAGCAAGTTATGCAAATCTCATTTTTTTAGACTACGTATGCTAAGTCATGTTTCTAAGAGCTCATGTAATTTTCTTTTTTTTGAATAATGATAGTTGTTCTAGATATTTTTTTGTGTTTGTGTTGGTGTATCTTTCAAGCTTTTTCCAGGATAGAAAATTTCAAATGAAATTAAACATTAGTTAACCTTAAACAAACTTTGTCAGGATTTGGAATCCATTATGTTACAATGACAGGCCCTTTCTAACCCATAACACATATTACCACCTTAAGTCACTAGACTACCAACCAAAATAACACAGATTCAACTACTAATACATACTTCATATGGACTGCTTTTCATTCTTAACATCTAGACAACATACATAAACCTAATCTAACTCGGATGCCTGAACCTTCAACCTTTGATCACCATGCATTTGGTCTCTGCAACAATTTCACAACAAGTTTATCAGCAGGCCGCTTAATGCTAAACCCAAGAACATCTCTTCTTCTGAGCCTCTTTTTCTTAGCATACTCGTACCAACCCTTGCATATATACTTCTCCCTCCATTCAACCTTCCCTTTTCTCTTGGCACAACGTATGGCTACATTGTACGTGTCTCCGTTGTCTCCATCAACCACGATAATCGACTTTTGGTTCCAACGCAACCATTTCTTTGTGACTACGCGGGGAAAATGCTGCAACAGACATTAACAAAATTGCATTATGATAGACATAGATGGCACAGAGAAATTAGTTCCCCTAAAAATTTATGTACACAACTAATACCATAACATTCTTGCTTGAAATGTATCCAAAATCTATCTCCTTCTCCCATTTATATTTGCTTGCCTCTTCTTCGTCATCCGAACTACAAAAACAAGATTTCGCACAAAAAACTTAGCCGTACAACATCTATAACATTTTCACAATAACATTATAGATCTCAAATATACCTTGCATGCAGTATTGCAGATCTATAATACATCATGCAATTTGAATCAAACACAAAACATATTTCATTTTGGGAACATCATTATTTCTGTATTTGAGATTCAATGCAGGGTAACTGATGTCATGCAATCTCTATTTTTACCTGCTACTATCAGAAGAGATACTAATGTACGACCTACTAGGAATGGCTTTCTCAGTGGAAACACCAATGGGGCGATTTTTTTTCTTCCAGTGTTAACGGACTTTTGTCTTTCTCCCCGGTTTTCTTTGACACAATCGATTTCGTCTGCGTTTTCATCCTCTGAGCATCATCCTTGGTACTACTTGATGATCTGGAAAAAAAATATACATTAAGGCAACCCAATACTCAATATGTTTACAAAAGTTTTAGCTTTGTATTATCGGTCTGTAAATCATCTGACTCTCAACATTCATATGAAAAAACAAGAAACCAATATGAACTCAACTTACCCGACGAAGCTCAAGCCATCAAACTGAGACGCCTTCTCGACCAACTGTTCTTGCGCACACTGACAAACCGTTCTTGCGCACACTGACAAACCGTTCTCCGCTCTTAACAAAATACGTTTTCCTCTCACCAAATGCTTCGGTTGCTACTTTTTTGTTCCTTTCTGTGCTTAACTTATATCACTTCAATGTGGGCTCAACACCATACATCAATATTGGCCCAATAAAAAATAACCCTAAACCAATTAATGTTTAACGTTTAGAACTTTTAGAATTTTAATTCACTTCCAAAAATATGTTTTATAACCACATTTTTATTGTAACTTTTTTATTTAATATTAAATCTGATCAATATAACTCAATAACAAATAACAATATGTTGTCTTTATAACTCACATTCAATTGCAATTACAAATAATACACTTGGCTGATATTTTTGTTAACAATATATTTTGTTGAAAACTTAAATTCTTTATAACCCCTATTATAGGAATATATCAATTACAATCCGTCTTTATAAAATTAAATTTTTTTTTTCATTCTATTCTTTTTCTTATGGCTAAAGGTCATATGCGATTTAAACAATTCTTAAGTACTATTCAACAACCAACATTTATTTATTTTTTTTACTCTTTAATTTTTTAAATGACAATTTATTTTTGAAACAGCAATGCGTACCAAGGACCTGAACCCGTGCGTATGCACGGGTTTCCCGCTAGTTGCATAAGGTAGGTTCAAATATTTAGACAGTTCTTTAAATATTTTAATTTTTTCAAACATGCAGTTTTTGGTAAATTGTGGCGTTTTTAGCCCCCGTAACAGCACAAAAACGACCACAATTTACGACGTTCTGAAACAGTATCTTTATATTTGAATTTTGAAAGATGTTGCGAACTTGTTAAGTCAGGTAACCGTTTGATCCGACATAAAAAGCCCTGTACAGATTTGAAGAAAAAAAAAACACCTTTTTAACACCTTTTCATGAATCCTTTTCTTTTTAACATGACATTTGTTCATGATATTTTTCATGAATTCACCATGATTCATAAAGTTGTAATGCTCATATAAATACATGAAATTTCAAATTACATTTCACCTCTTCCATTGCAATTAACATTTTTATATTCATTCATTCTTAAAATCAAGTGTTTTGATACTTCAACTTTTATGGAGAATTTTTCTACACGTGTTCTTCATATTATTTCAGAAAAATTTCTCTCTCATTCAAAAACACTTGAGCACTAATATATCTTTATAAATTGCTTGTTTTGAAGGGAATATCAATCTTAATGATTGATACATATTCATCGATTTTATTACTCAAATATATTTCCAAATTTTGGTTATTATTGACTTGCTATCCAGGATTGTTGGAAGCAAGAGTTTTTATTATTGAGAGGATTGTTCTCATAATCAAGTTAGTAAATCCAAGAGGATTGTTCTTGGTGGTTGAAATCTTGTTGTCCAGGATTGTTGGAAACAAGTGAGTCATTAAGGGAGGATTGTTCTCTTAGTGTACTTAGTGAAAATCCAAGAGGATTGTTCTTAGTGTTTGTGTAGGTCTTGTACAAGTCACAAACAATCGTAAAATCTCTTTCATGTTGAAAGGGGACTGGAGTACTCTCAGATTGTGAGGGGAACCAGTATACATCCTTGTGTCCTTTATTTTTCTGCACTCTATTTCTTTCATAATGTCGCCCAAGATTGTCAAACTCGCGAGTCTACTTAGACTCGGAAAGGGTCCATAGACTCGACTCGCAAAATCGTACGAGTCTATGAAAAATAAAATCACTTTCAAAAACCTATAAGTTACACGTATATGACACACTCCTATATTTTTAAACTTGTAAATGCCTCATATATATATATATATGGGACGTATCAAATAAGAACTTTGGCTATAATGAGAACCGATAACTTTTAATAATAACCATTGGATTTGAATTAATGGCTCAGATTTACCTCATATGTTAAATACATATTATATAAATATCTTGTTCACTTAAACATTAATTAAATATTTTAAAATATGAGGTAAATCTGAGTCATTAATTCAAATCTAATGGTTATTATTAAAAGTTCGCAGATGTCATTATAGCGAAAGTTCTCATTTGATACGTCTCATATATATATATATATATATATATATATATATATATATATATATATATATATATGATCGTACCTGATCAGAAGAATCGTCGTAGGCTGCTCGGACTGGATCTTCTAGGAAGGAGAAGGGGGGGGGGGGTGTACCTGCAAGGTACTCCAATGCCAAAGTAAGTTGACGAGCAAAGGAGCGCAAGTACTAGCTAAGAGTGAGTAAGAATTGAATACCTGACCCTCTAGTTAAAGAGGGTATTTATAGCCCCCAGCGCTGGGCCATGATCTCGCTATTGGGTTGGATTCCCAAGCCCAACTAGGAGACTGCCAGGTTTCCTGAGCGGAAATATCGGAGGTGCGTGCATGCCCTCTGTCCTGGTTAACCGCTCCGAAGTTCCAGGGAGACGCGGTCTTTCAGGAGCCACGTGGAATCCGAGTTGTTCGGAGGGTTGAATATGAAGGAACCCTGCGCGGAGTAGAGTCCTCGGCAACGAAGGTGTTTGCGGGGTCGTCAGTGCCGAGCATGTCGGGTGCCATATGCTCCGGGGATATAGGGCAGCCGAGCATGTCTAAGGTGGGCATCCCAGGTGCGTAGGAGGGTCGTAGAGGAACGTGGGCCTCTGAGGTTTATTGGGCCGAAAATCATATTGGGCCTAACCTTGGCCCAGTCCAGAACAGGAGCCCCCCAAGTCGGAGTTTTCTGGTCAAGAAGCTGTGACTTTACCTTATGTGCGGCGTCCGGGGACCCTCGGGAGATGCTCGATGAGATATATTTCCTCGTCAAGCATATGTGCTCGGAGGAACAGCCGGTGGAGGGGCGAAACGTCGCGCGTGGGCGACACGCGCTGACGTGGCATAGGTAATAATGGCCTAGGGTCTAGGAGGCGGCGCTTGTCAGGAGAGGCGACGCTTCGCCTTCCGAGCCCTTTCCCTATAAAAGGGGGCGAATCCTCTCATTTGGAAGTTTCCATCTCTCTGTTTACCTGCTCGGCATCAGACAGGCGTTCCTCGGAAGATACTCTTCCAGATTGTTCAACGTACCGTTCGTCTACCGAGAAGCTCATCCGGTTATCATCATCATGTCTTCACGTAAGTCCGCTTCCCTCTTCGTTGCTTTATTCTTTTCCTTAGGGTTTGTGCGCTTTATTTTCGCGGTCGTCGTCGTAAACGTAGGCCGGGTCCAACGAGCGGTTGTTGTTTCCTCCTCGGGTTATCCAGGCGATGCCCGGGGGTTAGCGTGGGTCGGTGGACCAGATGATGTGGCGTTGGATCGTCGTGCCTGTTCGGATACGATTTTTCATTGTCGTGTCACGTCATTTTGCGAGTCCCCGGCTAACGGGCGTCTTTCCTCGACGAGGGTTTAGCCGAGGGCTCCGCAGCTCCTGCTCTACCCTTTCGCTTGCATTGCGGTGGAAGGGTGGATTTGATGAACTGTCGAATTCACTTTCTCCCTTCTGCGTGCAGGTGGATCTGATTCGAGCGCCAGCTCGGAGTCCAGCTCGGAATCTGACTCATGGAGTAGCGAGTCGGACGGCTCGACGGCCACTAGCTCCGATGTTGAGATCATCGAGGATCAAAATGCGCCCTCTCTGGTCGACAATGACCATGCGGCCGACTGGATAGCCGAGGAAGCCTTAACGGTCACTTCTCGATACACTGAGTCTCTAGACGGGGCCTTCACAGAAATCGAGGTTTTGAGAGAGGGCGAAGCGCCGAATTACCAAGTGATGTGCCCGTCTCAGGACGAGCGCATATGCTCTCGGTTCAACGGGGATGGCTTTGCGATGTATGAATACGTGTTCAAGGAGCTCGGCTTCCGAATGCCCTTCTCTGACTTTCAGAAATCGATGATGGCGTTTCTAAATTTGGCGTCGTCCCAATTGCATCCCAATGCTTTTGCTTTTATGCGAGCATTTGAGATCGTCTGTAATTATTTGGGTATTGGTGCCACGACCGCATTGTTTGGCCGGTGTTTTCGTGTCCAAAGGCAGGCGGCAGACGGGCGATATGGCTGGGTCTCGTTCAAAAATGCCGAGCGGAAGCTCTTCGGGATGTATACTGACTCTGTGAAAGGTTTCAAGGACCGATACTTTGTCGTTCGTCCGCTCAGCCCGACGGCTTACTACGATGTGTCGGATTCCGTGGTCCTTCGTGACGCCGACGGGGAGCTAGTGAGGGGTGAGGACGGGCAGGTAGCAAGGGAATTCTGTACGAGGTTCCCGTTTTTCTGGTGGAAAGGTCACTTCTCGTCTCCCCCTAAGCATTACGTTTGGGAAGATGGGGACCTGGACGAGCAGGACGCAGAGTCTTACTCGGTCCTATGCAAATACGTAGACAGCTTCACTATGTCCCGGTGGGTGACGAGGAACGGGAATCCCGTGTTGGACGAGAATGGTGTGCCGGTTGTGGAGCAGCGGCCTATTAATACCAAGGCTTTGTTATCTTGTCGGACTCCCGAGGAGACCCGGTCGTTGTTAGGTCGTGTTCGTTCGCCCTGCTTTTCCTCTTCTGTCCTGTGTTTTCGATAACTCCTTTTATTTTTTCTTTGCAGATGCCATGCCGAAGAAGGAGGACCCAGTCCTGAAGATGGCTCTGGATGCAAGGAGGAATCAGAAGAAGAAGAATCGGGGAACTGGTGCTGCAGAGAACTCGGCCTCAGCAGGTTCTCCTCGGATGAAGGAGGACGAGAGGGCTTCCAAGAGATCTCGTGCTACCGAGGGGGGACGTCATGAGCCGTCGAGCCTAGGTCCCGAGCGTGGCTTTGTATTGCCTCCTTGCTACAAGGATGGAGGTTATTTTGAGAAGTTTCCCCTGGTTACCTCTCCGGATGAAGCTCGTCGGATCGGTGAGATGGACCTTCCGTCCCTTCAGAAACAGCTGGCGTGCGACGGTGCTGCCGTGATGAGGGTTTTGGGGATGGCCCAAATGTTAGCCAATGGTGGCTCGGGCTCGTCCGAGGCCCTGAAGGAGGCGGAGGCGGCAAAGAAGACTGCCGAGGACAGGGTGAAGACCCTGGAGACTGATCGCAAGGAGTTGAAGAGAAAGATCGATGCGGTTCTCAAGCAGAAGGACGGGGAGATTGCGGCGGAGAAGAAAAAGCTTGCCGACCTTCAGCTTGAGTGGGCTCCCTCGGCTGACGAGTCGTCGGATGTGGCCGCTCTGCAGACTAGGGATGAATTCGTGGAGAAGATAGATGGCTTGAAGATAAGCTTGGCTGACATGGCTGAAGTCGGTTTCGAGCGTGCTGTTCGTCAACTGAGGCTTCTAAACCCTGGTTTGAAGGAGGATAATATCGGGCTTTCTTCGAAGATTGTGGACGGCGCGTTGGTGCCCGAGTCTCCAGGGAGTGAAGAGTAGATAGTGGTCCCGGGCCTGCGTGCCCTTCTTCTTCGGCCTGCGTGCCATTTTATCTTTTGTTGGGTAATGCCCGGACTACTTTGGGGGCCTGCGTGCCCGGCATTTTGATTGTAACTTTTGGACATCGTCGACCAAGTTGGTCGGCAATTTTAATGTTTTATAATTTTGCTTGCTTATATTTGTTTATCTGCACCTTCAGTGTTATCGTTGTATGCTCGTGTTTTGATAACTTTCCTGTTGTGCTCGTATGACGAGGTATTTCCTCCATACTTAGAATATTTTTCGATTGCTTTAGGTAACTGATGACTTATGCTCGGATACGCCGGAGAGTTACCTATATACTTGCGATATTATCGGTTTTGTGGACTATGCTCGGCCTAGATTGATTGCCCGGGCGTGTTGAGTACGGCCCGGGTGCGCAGAGCAGGTGTGCGCTTTTAGCGAGTGCGAGACCGCGGTTGTGGCCAAGCGTTCGCGGCGTGAACGATCCCATCGCGAGCTGGGGTTCTGCCATGCAGGTACTTCCACGGAGGGTCTAGGTGTAGAATCCGCCGAGGGGTCGGTCCGTCCATCTGACGAGGGGGATCGACAGTTGCTGTCGTGGAATACTCACGTCCGTACCGACGACGTGGATCCGTGCCCGTCTGTTACCTGAGTTTGGGCCAGGGGCCGGGCGTTTTAGTTTATGTTTAACTGTAATAACGTCTGAGTTTTTCAGCGTTCCAGGGTCGAGCAAGTTTTTCGCCGAGAAGATTCTCGAGGTAGTAGGCGCCATTCTCGGTTTTGTCATAAACTCGGTATGGGCCTTCCCAGTTTGGGGCTAGTTTGCCCTCGCGCGAGTCTTTCATGTTTCTGCGGAGCACTAGGGCGCCGATTTCAAATTCGCGCTTTATAACTTTGGCGTTATGGCGAAGAGCTATTTGCTGTTTTAGTTTAGCTTCTCGGAGGGAGGATCCTGCTCGGATCTCCTCTACCATATCGAGCTCTTCCCTCATGGCCTCGTCGTTAAGTTCTTCCTCGAGGGGGGATTCGGTGCGCCGAGAAGGTTCTCGGATTTCCACGGGGATTACGGCTTCGGTGCCGTAGGTTAATCTGAAAGGAGTCTCGCCTGTGCTCGAATGGGGCGTCGTTCTATACGCCCAAAGTACACTATGTAGTTCTTCGACCCAGGCTTTTTTAGCTTCGCCGAGCCTCCTTTTCAGTCCTCGGAGGATGACTCGGTTGGCTGCCTCCGCCTGCCCGTTCGTTTGAGGGTGTTCGACTGAGGTGAAGTGCTGTTTTGTGCCGAGCTTGGCCACGAATTCTTGGAACTTTCTTTCAGTGAATTGGGTGCCGTTGTCGGTGATTATAGCCTGCGGTACCCCGAACCGAGCGAGTATGTTTCGTTTGTAGAAGCGTAGCACGTTTTGAGACGTGATCTTGGCGAGAGGTTCGGCCTCTATCCATTTCGTGAAGTAATCCACGGCGACCACCAGGTACTTATTCTGGTACGATCCGACCGGGAAAAGGCCGAGGAGGTCCATTCCCCAGGTGGAGAAAGGCCAAGGAGAGGAGAGGGATTTAAGCTCGTTGGGGGGAGCTAGGTGCATGTCGGCATGCCGCTGACATCTGTCGCATTTCTGAACATGCTCTTTGGCGTCCTGCTGCATAGTCGGCCAATAATAGCCGGCTCTGAGGGCTTTCCTCGCCAGCGACCGGCCGCCGAGATGCTGGCCGTTGATCCCTTCGTGAAGCTCTTGCAGTACTTCCAGTGCCTGCGAGCCGTCGATGCATTTAAGGAGGGGAACGGAGAAGCCCCGTCGATAGAGTTTATTTTCGATGACTGTGTACGAGCAGGCTCTCCTCTTAATGGCTGAGGCTTCCTTCGGGTCGTCGGGGAGCTCGCCGTTCGTGAGGTATTTGTACACCGGGGTCATCCAGCAATGGTCGTCTCCGATGGCAAACACTTATATGGCTTGCGTGTTTTTGCCTACGCTTGGATCGGACAAGATTTCTTGTATCACCGACTTGTTCCCTCCCTTCTTTCTCGCGCTTGCAAGCTTGGATAAGAGGTCGGCCCGCGAGTTGTGTTCCCGAGGGATGTGTGCGACGTCTGCCTTTGTGAATCCTTTCATTTTTTCTTTGACGAGCGATAGATACTCGGCTAGTGTGTCGTTTTTGGCCTGGTAATCGCCGCTAACTTGGGACGCGACCAGTTGAGAGTCGGTATAAATCATGACTTCCCGAGCGCCCACGTCCTCGGCGAGGCGTAGGCCCGCTAGGAGGGCTTCGTACTCGGCCTGGTTGTTCGATGTGGTGAAGGATAGGACTAAGGATACTTCGATGACGAGCCCCTCGTCGTTCTCCAAGATGATACCGGCTCCGCTGCCCGCGTGGCTTGAGGCGCCATCAACATAGATGGTCCACTTATTCTCGGTGGGTGTTGGGGAGTTGGAGATCGTCGTCATCTCGGCCACGAAGTCGGCGAGTGCTTGGGCTTTTAACGCTTTCCTGCCCTCGTATTGTATGTCGAACTCGGACAGTTCGAGGGACCATCTCAGCATTCTCCCGGCCATGTCTGGTCGGCTGAGAAGTTGCTTGATCGGTTGGTCTGTCCGGACGATGATAGTGTGGGCGAGGAAGTAGTACCTCAGTCTTCTGGCGGCCGTTATTAGGGCCAGCGCGATTTTTTTCTATCTGTTGATAGCGGACCTCGGGCCCTTGTAGGGCTTTGCCAGTGAAGTACACTGGCTTCTGCCCGTCTTCCGTTTCTCGGATCAGGGCCGCGCAGGCCGCCTCGCCTGAAACGGCCAAGTAGAGATAGAGAACCTCGTTGCTGTCTGGTCGGGATAGCACCGGGGGTTTGGAGAGCACTTGTTTGAGGTGGGATAATGCTTGTTCGCATTCCTCGGACCACTCGAAAGCTGCTTCCTTCCGAAGAAGCTTAAAGAATGGAAGTGCATGCTGGGCGGATTTCGCGACGAAGCGGGATAATGTCGTGAGCATTCCGTTTAGTACTTGGATGGATTTTTTATTGGTGGGGGTAGGGAGGTCTGAGAATGCTCGGCACTTATCAGGGTTGGCTTCTATTCCTCGTTCTGTTAAGTAAAAGCCGAGGAATTTGCCTGCCCGTACTCCGAAGGTACACTTCTCCGGATTGAAGCGCATCCTGCAGGACCTGGCCTGCTCGAAGACCCGCTCGAGATGTAGCGTGTGGTCGGAGTCTTCTCGAGATTTGACGATCATGTCGTCCATATACACCTCGAGCGTGTCGCCGATTTCTCCTCGGAAGACCTTGTTCATCATCCGCTGGTAGGTTGCCCCGGCGTTTTTGAGTCCGAAGGGCATTACGTTGTAGTAATAATTGCCCGATTCGGTCATGAAAGCCGTGCATTGCTTGTCGCATTTCGCCATGGGAATCTGGTTGTAACCAGAATAAGCGTCCATGAAAGACAACAGTTTATAGCCGGCCGAGTTGTCGACCAGTCTATCAATATTAGGTAAAGGGTAGGCGTCTTTTGGACATGCCCGGTTAACATCAGTATAATCAACACACATTCTCCATTTTCCATTAGATTTTTTAACAAGTACAACGTTTGAGAGCCAAGTTGAATACTTGGCCTCGGAAATAAAATTTGCCTCTAGGAGGTCTTTTACAGCTTTCTCGGCAGCCTCCGCTTTCTCGGGAGACTGCCGACGCCTACGTTGTACTACGGCCTTGGCGGTTGGATTAATGGAGAGGTGGTGGCAGGCGACCTCAGGGTCGAGTCCGGGCATCTCTGCGGCGCTCCAGGCGAACAGGTCGGCATTGGCTCGAAGGCAGGCTACGAGTTGCTTCCTCGGCAGGTCAGGGATGCCCTTGCCGATCTTCACTGCTCTGTCGGGGTTGTCTCCCAGGGGGATCAGCTCGAAATCTCCGTCGGGGACAGGCCGGACGGGATGAGGGGCCTTTGATTGTGTCTCTTCCCCGGTCTTCAGTTCTTCTTGTGTGAACCTTGCATCGAGGTCGACTGAGCTGACGTTGGCCGTTGGAACCTGATCTTCCCGAGGATGCTTGTCTTCGGCTCTTGGTTTTTTGTTGGAGCTGGTCGGAGGGGCGATCAGCTCTAGTCCTTTGACGGAGGCATCGAAGATCCTCCTCGCAGCTTCAATGTCGGCGTTGATGGTGGCCACTTTCCCTGTCCTCGTGTAGAACTTCATCTTCAGATGGACCGTGGAGGGCACGGCGGTTAGCTCGGCCAGTGTTGGGCGTCCGATGATGCAGTTGTACAATGTTTTGCAGTCGATCACCAGAAACCTGGTTTTGACTTGCCTGGACGCTTCCCCTTCCCCGAAGGTGACAATCAGCTCGACGTATCCCCATGGTTTGGTGGTGGCTCCGTTAAAACCCTGGAGGTCGGAACCCACATAGGGAGTGAGGTGCGAGTCGTCCAGCTGAAGTGTTCGGAAGAGGTGAGAGTACATGATGTCGACCGAACTACCTTCATCTACCAGGACCCGTCGAACATCGAAGTTTGCCATTCTGGCTCGGACGAGGAGGGGAATGGTGGCGTTTGGAGCTCCGCCGGGCAGTTCCTCGAGGTAGAAAGTGATTGGCTCTGACTTTCCTCGGAATTTCCGCAGAGTAGGGCCGAGATCGGCATTGGCGCTGAGTAGCTCGTCGAACTTTCTCTTAACTGAACTGACGGTGAGAGAGCCGGGGTCGCCGCCGTTGGAGATGACCATTGCGGTGGGGAAATGTTCCCAGGTGCTGAGGGCGGTCGTCACGCCGACTGAAGGGATGAAGTCTTCCGGTCGGGTTACGGACAG
Organism: Vicia villosa; assembly: GCF_029867415.1. NCBI lineage: Eukaryota > Viridiplantae > Streptophyta > Magnoliopsida > Fabales > Fabaceae > Vicia > Vicia villosa. The sequence continues at coordinate 40,008,708 of NC_081182.1, read as the reverse complement.
TGCGACTTGAAGCGGTCTGCTGTCTGGTGAGTTCCCCTCGTCAGAGTTTCGAGGGACGTCTCTTCTGGAGGGTTCTCCCCTCTTGGTGTATTTTTCCAGGTGGCCCTCTTTGATCAGGGTCTCTATGGCATCTTTGAGATGTATGCATTCGTCAGTCATATGCCCGTGACTCTTGTGGTACTTGCAGTACTTGGACTTGTCCGTCCCCGGTCTTGTAGGATTTGGCTTCGGGGGCCTGATGTTGGATTTCTTGAACTCGGTGTTTTGGCAGTCGGCCAGGATTTTCTCCCGGGAGGTGTTCAAAGGAGTGTAGTCGTTGAACCGCCCTGCCGGTCCTCGCCGTTCTTCGACATCTCGGGACCTGTCGTCCCTTCTTTTGTCTTGTCCTCGGCGTGACCCTGGATCCTCGAGGTTTGAGCTGCGAGCGGCATCACTGCCCCTCGAGGCTTTGATCGCGGCTGCCTTGCCTTCCTCAAAGTCGATGAATGCCTTTGCTTTGCGGAGGAGGGCATTCATCGAGTGCACCTTCTCAATCTTAATGGCCTTCTTGAAGTCACTGCCGGGGAGAAGTCCTCGCTCCAAGATGTACCTCTTCATGTAGTCGGCCGTCTGCACTTGGACGGCCTCCTTGTTGAATCTTTCAAGGTAATCCCGAAGAGGTTCGTTGGGTCCTTGTATCACAGCCTCGAGATTGGCTTCCGATTTCGGTTGTCGTCGGGAGGCTGTGAAGTGGCTCAAGAAGAGTTCTTTGAGCTCGGTCCAGGAATGGATGGAGTTCGGAGGGAGGTTCCTGTACCAATTCATCGCTCCCTTCCTGAGAGTGGTCGGGAAAATGCGGCACTTGATCGAGCCTCTGACGACGTGATAGTCCATGACCGCTTCGATGCTCCGAATATGGTCGTCGGGGTCAGTGGTCCCGTCGTATTGGTCCAATACTGGCGGTTTTTCCATCCCCCGAGGGAGGTGGGCTCTCCGGATATTGGCGGACAAGGGGCTGCGGAAGTCCTCCTCGTCGCTTGGTCCTGGTGAATCGTAGTGCCTATTTCGTCGGGAATCCTCTTGGTTGGCATCCAACGCAGCTTTGGAGGGGCCCCGACGGCCCTGTTCGGGGGAGGGGCTTCTTTGTTCAGCGGTTTCAGGTTTCTAGTTCTTCCTGTTCTTTCTGGGTGGAGAACGGGAACGAGTCCTCCGGCGTCGATGTCTTCTCGGGGGAGACCTTGAAGAGGATGGGGAACGCCGACGGTATCTTCTCGGCGGTGAGCGCGAGGAGGAATAGGAGCGTGACCTGTAGTGCTTCCGCGGAGAGGGGCGACGTCGCCGCTGTCTTTCCAGTTCGTGAATTCGGTCGTCCTGAATTCTGAGGAGGTTGTTCGTCAATTGTATTTCTTTGAGCAAGCGGACGGTGACGGGGTCAGCGCCCTCGGGAATGTTGAGCGGTTCCTCTTCTTCTCCATGACGGGCTCTCCGCCTCTCGGAGGTGTGGGTGAATGAGGAAGCATGTTGCCCATCTCGCAGGTCGGTCTCATTCACATTCTAGGCATGTTCTGGCCCATTGGTGGTTCGGATCTGCTCGCCGCCCCCGTTCTGAACGTGCCCTTCGGGAGGAACATGGTCGACATTCTGGACCTGTTGTAGGACCTGCAACAGCTGAGTGTCCTGGGTTTCATGCCGGGACCTTTGTTGCCGACGATCCCCCCGACGATGGTTAGCTAGCTCGCGGGAGGATTCCTCGATCAGCTCGTGAAGGAGGAAAGGGTCAGCGCTTGGGATGTTGTTGTTGTTGTCAGCCATGACGATTGGAGATGATTAGCTTTGATCTTTGTTCGTTAAAGATGGGGAAGCAAGTTTCCCACAGACGGCGCCACTGATCGTACCTGATCAGAAGAATCGTCGTAGGCTGCTCGGACTGGATCTTCTAGGAAGGAGAAGGGGGGGGGGGGGGTGTACCTGCAAGGTACTCCAATGCCAAAGTAAGTTGACGAGCAAAGGAGCGCAAGTACTAGCTAAGAGTGAGTAAGAATTGAATACCTGACCCTCTAGTTAAAGAGGGTATTTATAGCCCCCAGCGCTGGGCCATGATCTCGCTATTGGGTTGGATTCCCAAGCCCAACTAGGAGACTGCCAGGTTTCCTGAGCGGAAATATCGGAGGTGCGTGCATGCCCTCTGTCCTGGTTAACCGCTCCGAAGTTCCAGGGAGACGCGGTCTTTCAGGAGCCACGTGGAATCCGAGTTGTTCGGAGGGTTGAATATGAAGGAACCCTGCGCGGAGCAGAGTCCTCGGCAACGAAGGTGTTTGCGGGGTCGTCAGTGCCGAGCATGTCGGGTGCCATATGCTCCGGGGATATAGGGCAGCCGAGCATGTCTAAGGTGGGCATCCCAGGTGCGTAGGAGGGTCGTAGAGGAACGTGGGCCTCTGAGGTTTATTGGGCCGAAAATCATATTGGGCCTAACCTTGGCCCAGTCCAGAACAATATATATATAAAATAAAACACCATTTAACATTAAAATTAAAATTTCATACTCCATAATTTTTTTTTAGCAAAAAACACGATAATAAAACAAACAAAATTGCAAAGTATGTAGTTAAAGACTTAAAGTACTAATATCTTCTTAATTGACAACTACATAAAGCAAACAAAAAAAAATCATAAAATAGATATGCTAAAGGCTTCAAACATCGAAAGCTCCAGTTAAATCACACCACCAATATCATCACCATCTTCTTGAAGTTACACTTCCACCTAATTCAACAGTGGCATCACCGCCACTGCACAATATTATACAACAACGTCTGCTTCCATAACATTGTTAACAATAACATCATCTTGCTCAACTTTAACTTCAGTTTGCATATTTTCTTCATTAGGATCTTCAATTATCCATTCATCATCTGAATGAATATCTTCAAATGAAAGAGCAACACTCTTTGTCTTTCCTTTTCTACTTTTCAACTTCAAAATGGATATGACATAAACCAAGTTATTTATCTTTTCTTATGCAACATCTTTCTTCTCTTTGATTGAACTTGCAAAGTAAATAATAATTCAACTCAATGTTTAATAAAAAAAATCAAGTCTATAAACAAACAAATAATAATTCATTACTATTTCAAGGGTGCTCCAAGTCAGTTCATGATCAGAGGAGCTACAAGTTAAGCTTTGAACACGAATTGCAAACCTCTTTAATTTAAATTCATATCTCTATAGAAATCCTTTACAAAAGACTAGGAAAGAGAGTTTTTAATTCTCGTTCAAGCAAAACAAAATAATAATTTTTTTTAAAAATAAAATAATTATTTTGGGGGAATTTGGGCTTTTTTTGGTTGAAAAACAAAATTGAAAAAAAACTTATAAACTCATAAACTCTTGATAGACTCGCGAGTCTATACGAGTTTATGCGACTCTACTCGAGTCTATCAAAAAAAGATTTTATGCGTGAGTATACTCGTTTATGATCTCACTAAAACTTATAAACCAGAAAAATAATATCCTCCATCACTAAAACCAGATAATTTTTCAAAGTCCTAATTCACCTCCCGTATTAGGCGCACTCTTAAACTTACATCCTGGATCAAGGTTAGCAGCTGTAAATAGATTTTCAAAGTTCAAGAAGGAATCGAAGAAGTGGCATCGAAGAGATACAAGGCAAGGTTGGTTGCAAGGGGTTTCACTCAGAAAGAAGGTGTCGACTTCAATGATGTGTTCTTCCCTATTGTGAAGCACTATATGAATGTTGCTTTCCATGGTGGCACAGGTCAATCTTAAAAAGGAACAAATGGATGTGAAGACTGCGTTCTTGTATGATGATCTAGATGAAACGATCTTGATGAGGCAACCTGAGGGGTATGTCGAAAAGGGAAAGGAAGATTATGTGAAAACTAAACAGATCATTTTATAGACTGAAATAATCTCCTTGACAGTTGAATAGGAGATTCGACAAGTTCATGGCACGCATAAGTTTAGTTAGAATATAGTTCGACCACTGTGTTTACTTCTGATTTCGAGCTGGTAATTCATTGGTTATTTTGTTGCTTTATATGGATGATATTTTCATAGCAAGCAGCAATGTTAAATTTGTAATGAGGGTGAGGTTGAACTCAATAAGGAGTTCGATATGAAGGATCTGGGAGCAGCATCCAGGATTCTTGGGATTACATCCGAAGAGATAGAAAGCAGTCGAAGTTATGATTAACTCAAGAGGCATACATACGGGAGATTCTCGACAAGTTTGGTATGTTGAATTCAAAGCCTGTTGTGACTCTGACTAACCCTCAATTCAAGCTGAGTATTGATCAGTGTTCTAATACTGACTGATGTCAAAAGAGCTAACATGAATAGTCTTCCATATGCTAATACAGTAGGTTCTTTGATGTATGTTGTGGTCTGCACAAGACCTGATATAGCATATGCAGTATGTCTTATAAGCATGTACATGGTGAATCTTGGAAATGCTCGCTGGCAAGTATTGAAGTGGATTCTAAGGTACATAAATGGATCTCTAAACAAAGTCTTAATTTATGGTGGAGCCTTGGGTGAAGATAGTAATGCAGTAATCAAAGGATATATCGACTCTGATAATGCAGGTTGTATGGATTCCAAAAAATCTATTTCTGGATATGTTTTCACTATTAGTTGGAAAGCAACACTTCAAAAGGTTGTTGCTTTATCAACCACTGAGCTGGAGTACATTTCCCTAACTGAAGTAGTGAAAAAAACATTGTGGCTTGAAGGCTTTGCGAAGGAGCTGGAATTTCAAGGACAAGGTATCACTGTTAAATGTGATAGTCAAAGTGCTATACACCTGTCTAAGAACTAAGCGAGCAAACCAAGCACATCGATGTGAGGTTGCATTTCGTCAGAGGAGTAATCAAGCACGGTGGAGATTTGTGAGAATTGGATCGAACTCTATTAGTTCGAAGGGTAGCTTTTGGTTCGATAGAAAATATGCATGAGAATAAAGCTTGTTCGCAAGTTGTTGAAGAAGACCTACATACTATAGTCGAAGTATGTTCTAGTAAGTGGGTGTCGAAATGCTAGGGTTGTTAGTATTTCGAATTGGGTCTGTTTGTCATGTCCAATTGTTTAAGTTAGCTTGTACCCTAGGTTAGCTTGTAATGGGTATTTGTGAAAAATTTCATTAGTTTAGTATGTTAGGTTTATTATAAATAGCATACCATTCTCTCATCATTGCATACTACAAATCCTAATTTAGGGTGAGAGGGTTATTTTGTTATTCTTGTAACACTTGTAATCTTGATTGAAAGAGAAAGTAAAGAATAATTGTTATAACCAATTCTTGTTGTTTTTCTTGCTTCCCATTGTGTTCCCTATTATACTTTGTGATTTCGCCATCGTTTTTCACAACAAGGCATTTTTGTATTTGTGTGAAAGAAAACATAAGAAACTCCAAATTTATAGAAAACCTAGGCGAATATGGACTACCTATTTTCTGTCACACAACTTTCCGTAGCTATATCCACGGAAAGAACTCAGATATATTGGTTCCATATGTTTATCTACAAAAAATACCCTGGTATTGCAACTTAAGAAACTTTCGTAGATACATATCCAGAACTTTCCCTGTTATATTTTTTAGCAGAACACAATAATAAGGAAAATTGAGTATATTGCAATGTTAGAAATTGATTATATTGCAATGTTAAAAAGTGAGTATATTACACTTCCAAAATTCAAAACGAATCAAAACAAGTGTCGTCGGCTAAATCTATTGGTGGTTCCATCATGGACTTTTCCGCATTCGATTTCTTTTCGATGCTGTTCAATCTTTCGAATTCGTGCATCCTTTCAACAAAAATATCCGGCCACGTTTTGGCTTTTGCGGTATGATGAGCCGTCCATTCTTGTGATGTAGGTGGTATGGGGTATCCCAATTTCAAGTAAACTTGTACAAAATGACTTGATTTTACAAGCCACCCAATACACATAATGCGATCATTTAGATTTCTATGTGGCGCGGAGCGGAAAAAAGGTTTCTGAAAACCCCTATCACGCCAAGTCAATGCAAACCCTATCATTATGAAGTTTTTCTCAATGTTATTCAGTTTAAAATACTTCCATATATGTAGTTTCGGAATAAAAAAACTAATTTTTGGAGAAAAAAAGTACTTCTTAATATGTATCTCCGAAAATAACGAGCATAAATGAAATTGCACTAGATACTAAAAGTATCAAGAGGTAGATTAAGAAATTGCCTTAAACTAATATATGGTCTCAATGTCTCTTCAATACCCAACATTTCACAACCTTTCATCCATTAACATTTTGGTGCTTCCATCCCCACCCAAACACAAACGCCATTAGGATAAAAAGATTCAATTGGTTGAATTAATGAGCAACAGAATATGATTAATCACTCTAACAATTTAAATATTGAATCAAATTCCACAATAGATCCAATTAATAAGAATGTTTTTATTTAAAAAAACAAACTTCTATTTGCATTTTCTACAAAATAGTCATTTTCAACAACATAGAAAACTACTCTTAACTCAATATAATATACTAATTTTTTAAGAAAAAAATTTATAAAAGTAATTACAAATGATAAAGAATTAGTTTCAGAGTATACCCATACCTGGAAGTATTTTACAATATCAATAAAATCTTAATTTTAACTATATCTTAAATATTTATTTATTTATTTTGGCTCATTTTTAATTTCTCAATGTAACCTAATTCGCTTGATTAATTTTTTTATTTTAAATTCAAACACTTTCAATCTTCTCACACATACAACATATTTTCTAGTCATTATTATTTTCTTTATTTAGATATTTTTAGTTTTCTGTAACTGTCCTTCTAATATTAAGGACTTACTGTCAATTACTTTGTATATATATTGTTTTCCCTTTGGGTTCAATAAGATACAAGCAATATTTTTCATTATGGAAATAAATAGGTATTACTTGATATGGTATCATAGATAAAAATATCTCTTTTCATTTTCATCATCTCTTTTCTACATGGCTTTATTTCTCATTCGCCACCTACAAATTTCTCTATCTTATCTCTTGTAATCATATAGAATCTTCACCAAAATCTTGCTTTTTTTAACTATTCCTTTTCGTTTTTCTCACTATCCTCCTTTTTTACCACACAAAGAAACCTTATTCCCAAATCCCTTTCCATGGCGGAACAAGCTTATGCCGATTTCGCTACCAATCCATCTAACCCCTACTACATCCATCCCAACGAAAACCCTACCTTAATCCTCGTTTCTCCTCCTCTTGACAGCAAGAATTACTTATCTTGTGTCCGATCCATGAAGGTGACCCTCATCTCCAGGAACAAGTTGTGTTTCATTGATGGCACTTTTCATAAACCTGCCGCCAACAGCATTATCAATGATCCATGGGTTCGTTGCAATAACCTTGTGCTTTCTTGGATTCAACGCGTTGTCTCCGAAAATGTTGCGCAATCGATTCTCTGGTTCGACAATGCATCCACAGTTTGGGATAATTTGTGAAATCGGTTCTCTGAAGGTGACATTTTCCATCTCTCTGATTTTCAACACGATCTTGTTCATCTTCAACAAGTATCACTCTATGTTTTCACCTACTTCACTCATCTGACCTCAATTTGGGAACAAATCGGCACTTATCGACCTACTAGAGATTGCACCTGCGCCATTCCCTGCACCTGCGGCGCCGTCACCGACCTTCGCACGTTCCGTGATCAAGACAAGCTTACTCTACCCTCTTCCACACTCTGTTCCTGAGAATCAAACCCTTTCCTCCAATCTTTAACTGCAACAAAACACTAATGGCATTGGTCGTGGTTCTCAACTGTCTTTTTTCCGAGGCAGAGGTCGCTCTCAAAACTACGGTGGTCGTGGTACCAATCCATCATCCACTCACATTTGCACCCACTGTGGCCGCACAAATCACACCATCGAGAGTTGCTTTGTTAAACACGATTATCCTCCCGGTTTCCAACACCGCCCCAAAAACCCATTTGTTCATTCCACTGTTGGAGAAGCTTCTTCGACCACTCCGTCCACCACAACGGATACCTCTAATCTCAACATTCAAGAGCAATACAATCAACTCCTGACTCTTCTTCAATAACATCTCACCGCCGATACTGCGCCTCCTACTCCGGCTCAAACCTCCGACGTCCACTCTGTCTTTTCTTCCAATGGTAATGTCAATGCAATTTCTACACCTATGGGTAAGAATCTAATTCCTTGGATACTTGATATTGGTACCACTTACCATGTAACTTATTTGTTCTCCAATTTTCCTATTTATGAAACCATTGCTCCTTTTATCCTAAAAATGCCTAATGGGCAAACTACAACAGCTACTATTTCTGGCACAATTATCCTTTCTCCTTCCATTACGCTTGTAAATGTCTACTACATTCCTTGTTTTACTGTTAATTTAATCTTTGTGACTCAATTAACGTCCATTGTTGATAGTTTCTTGAATTTTCACATTGATAAATGTTTTATTTTGCAGAATTCGTCCCAGAAGACGATTGGTTTAGCTAACCGTTACGGAGACTTATATGTGCTATTTGCCCAACCTGCATTTCGTAACATCTTTCCTTCTTCTAGTTTACATAATGTTTCTACCTTAGGGAATAATACCAATTTATGGCACCTTGATTAGGCCATCTATCAGATTCTGTATCCAAACTTCTCTCTGTTCAATTTCCTTTCATTACATATAATAAAACAGCTCCTTGTGATGTTTGTCATTTCTCTAAGCAAAGGAGTTTATCTTATCCTATTAGTAATAGTACTTCCCTTCACATGTTTGACCTGGTCCACGCTGATATTTGGGGACCCTATTCTGTCCCCTCCATCGTTGGCCACAAATTTTTTCTGACCCTTGTTGATGATTACAGCCGCTTTACTTGGGTTATTTTAATGAAACCTAAAGGCAAAACACGTCGCCATCTTTCCACCTTTGTCTCCTTTATAGAAAATCAGTTTTCTACTACATTAAAATGTCTTAGAAGTGATAATGGGCCTGAATTTCTGATGCATGATTTTTTCAATACCAAAGGAATCATTCATCAACGATCTTGTGTTGAACGCCCCCAACAGAATGGTTTGGTTGAAAGGAAACACCAACATATTTTAAATGTTGCTCGGACTCTTTCCTTTCAAGCAAACCTTCCCCATAATTTTTGGAATTTTTCCATTCAACATGTTATGCATTTAATAAATAGAATCCCTTCCCCTTTATTGAAAAATAAATCCCCATTTCAACTCCTTTTTAAGAAAGATCCCACTTTATTGCACCTTAAAACTTTTGGATGCCTTGCTTATGCTTCTACTATTCATGTTCATCGTGCTAACAAAACTATTTTCTTAGGCTATAGAAACAGTACTAAAGGATATTTTTTTTATGATTTGCTTTTACATAATTTCATTATTTCTAGGAATGTTGTTTTCTATGAGACAATGTTTCCCTTTCATCCTACCCATAATCCACCTAATAACTCCACTACCCTCACCATTGATTCTACATTACCTGATCTAGAACCCCTCACTCACCTCATACCTACAGAGCCTCCACCATCCCTCCCCTATCTCCTCCCCACAACCCTCCCTCACCTCTTCCCCCTCCCAACAATACACATAATCCACCCGCACCTTAACTTCCCCCCTCTAAGAGCCTCCACTAGGATTAGTCGTCCTCCTAGATACTTAAATGACTACCACTGTAATCTCCTCCATAACCCTCCCACCACTAACCATATCTCTCTTGACACTCCCTTTCCCTTATCCTCTGTTTTAACATATGATAATTGTTCATGTACTTATAAAAATTTATGTCTTTCTATTTCCTCTATCACTGAACCGACAACTTACACTCAGGTTAGTAAAATGGATTGTTGGAACAAGGCTATGCAACCTGAGTTAGATGCCTTAATTTCCACCAACACTTGGACTGTTGTTGATTTGCCTGCTAATAAATCACCTATAGCTTGTAAATGGATTTATAAAATTAAGTACAATGTAGATGGTTCAATCGAGTGATACAAAGCTCGTCCCGTTGCCAAAGGCTACACACAAGTTGAAGGTATAGATTATTTTGATACATTTTCCCCGGTTGTCAAGCTCACCACGGTAAGATTTCTTCTTGCTTTAGCTTCTATCAAAGGTTGGTATTTAGAATAATTAGACGTTAATAATGCTTTTTTGCATGGTGACCTTCATGGAGAGGTTTATATGTCTTTGCCTAAAGGTTTAAATCTGCCTCACTCTAACACTATTACAACGAAAGTCTGTAAGCTTCAAAAGCCCATTTATGGACTCAAACAAGCAAGAAGACAATGGTATGCCAAACTTTCTGATTCCTTGATTAGCATTGGGTATAAACCTTCTACTGATGACTACTACCTATTCACTAAAAATAATGATTCTTCATTTACTGCTTTGCTTATATACGTTGATGATATTGTTCTTGCCGACAATGACCTTTCTGAAATTCGATTTGTTAAAACCTTTCTTCATAATAAGTTTAAAATAAAGGTCTTAGGGAATCTTAGATTCTTTCTTGGATTAGAAGTTGCTCACTTTTCCAAAGGTATTTTGATCAATCAAAGAAAATATACCTTAGAACTTTTGGATGATGCTGGTCAACTTGCTACCAAGCCTTCTAATACTCCCTATGACCTTTCCATTAAACTTGATTGTGCTGACTCCCCTCCCTTCGAGGATGAGTCTCAATATCGAAGACTTATTGGAAGACTTTTATATTTAACCACAATTAGAGCTGACATCGCCTTTGCTGTGCAGCAACTTAGTCAATACATTTCTAATCCTAAAATTGTTCACTTTAAAGCCGCTATTAGGATTTTACAGTATTTAAAAATAGCCCTTGCCACTGGTTTATTCTATGCTGCCAATTCTAACTTATTATTATCTGGTTTTGCAAATTTAGATTGGGTTGCTTGCCCTCTAACCCGTAAATCTGTCACTGGCTATGCTGTTTTCTTAGGCTCATCTCTGATATATTGGAAATCCAAGAAGCATACCACTGTATCTCAGAGTAGCTCAGAAGCTAAGTACCGTGCCTTAGCCAGCCTTGTTTGCGAAGTTCAATGGCTCCATTACTTGTTTAAAGATCTGAATCACAACTTCAATCAGCCTACTTCAATCTACTGCGACAACAACTCCGCAATCTACCTTGCACATAATCCATCCTTTCATGAAAGATCCAAACACATCGAGATTGACTGCCACGTCACTCGCAAATAGATCGAATACGGCCTCATCAAGTTGTTTCCTATACATACTCGCACGCAGCTAGAGGATTTTCTCACGAAGCCTCTTTACAGACCGACGTTTGACTCGCATATTTCCAAGCTAGGACTACTGAACCTCCATAGTCCAGCTTGTGGGGGTGTCTCACACATACAACAAGGGTTAGAAATAGGCTGGGCCGAGCTAGACTTTGCCAAGCTTAAGCCTGACCTGTCAAAAAAATCGAAGCCTAAGCCTGGTCTGTAGTCTGTCGTAGGCTTATTTTTTAGGCTTGAGTCTGGCCTTTTCGAAGGTCTGGTTAGCCTGTTAGCCTACATAAAAGCCTATTTGTTTTAGACATATGTAAATAAGCAATTAAAATTATGTTTAAATAGACTAACTTACTTTAACTTACCTATTAGCATAAGTTCTAGGAGATTATTTGTTTAAGAAAACTTACAAAAACAATGTTCATATGGTGTTTTCATCTTATTTTCACAAGTTCTTCAAGATAACCAATTAAGTTTTATTTATGTATTTTAATTCAAAGTACAAAACATAACACAATGATCATAAAAAAAGTATTCATATTTATTTAAATAGGTCGGCCTGATAGGCTTAGAAGACTTTTTTAAGGGCCTGAGGCCTAGCTTTTTTAACTAAATAGGCTTATAAAGAAGCCTAGGCCTTTTCTATTTAAAAATAATATGTGGCCTGGTCTGAGCCTATATAGGCTAGCCTGTAAGATCCTATTATCGGCCTAGCCTATTTTCTTTATTTAGATATTTTTAGTTTTCTGTAACTGTCCTTCTAATATTAAGGACTTACTGTCAATTACTTTTTATATATATATATATATATATATATATATATATATATATTCCCCTTTGGGTTCAATAAGATACAAGCAGTATTTTTCATTATGGAAATAAATAGGTATTACTTGATAAATCTTCTCACTCATTTTTTTTCACTTAAAATTAATGAAGTGTTCGTTAATTTTAAATTGAAAAAATAAAATAAGATTAAAAATATTTTAATTTAAAATAAGAGAATTAATTTTGTATATAAGAGGATTAAAATTGTTATTAAGTTAAAAAATTATTTATCTTTAAAATTTTAATAAAAGTAATTTTACAAAAAAAATTAATTATATTTTTTAATACATAAAAGTTATAAAGTGACATACAAGACAATATTAGTTAAGGTGCGAAAATAGAAAGAAAAAAATGTCAATTATAGTTTTGGAATAAAAGAATTATATTAAACCAAAATTGTTATTAAGTTAAAAAAATTATTTATCTTTAAAATATTAATAAAAATAATTTTACAAAAAATGTCAATTATATTAAAAAAATTGAAAATGTTACTTAACCAAAAGGTTCTATCATGGAAAATAATACTTGGGTATTATCTGATTTACCACCAGGTTGCAAACCATTGGGTTGCAAATGGATCTTCAAAAGGAAGATGAAAGTCGATGGTACAATTGACAAGTTTAAAGCTAGATTAGTTATCCAAGGCTTCAGACAAAAAGAAGGGATTGATTATTTCGATACCTATGCTCCAGTTGCCCGTATCACTACTATTAGATTGTTGATTGCCTTGGCGGCTATTCATAATCTAGTGATCCATCAAATGGATGTCAAAACAGCATTTCTGAATGGTGATTTGGAAGAAGAAGTGTATATGAAGCAACCTGAAGGATTTGTAATGCCTGGTAATGAGCACAAAGTGTGTAAACTAGTTAAGTCGTTGTATGGGCTGAAACAAGCTCCGAAGCAGTGGCATCAAAAGTTTGATGAGGTTGTTTTGTCTAATGGTTTCATTCTAAACCAAGCTGACAAATGTGTATATAGCAAATTCGATACATCCGGTAAAGGAGTTTTCATTTGTCTATATGTTGATGACATGTTGATCTTTGGCACCGACCAAAATCAAGTTGATAAAACAAAGAATTTCTTGTCATCAAAGTTCTCCATGAAGGATATGGGAGAAGCAGACGTTATTCTTGGTATTAAGATTAAACGGGAGAATAAGGGGATTGTAATTACGCAATCTCATTACATTGAGAAAATACTCAAGAAGTTCAATTATGAACATTGTTCTCCAGTAAGTACTCCCATGGATCCGGGAGAAAAGCTTATGCCAAATACAAGTAAACCTGTGGATTAACTCGAATACTCAAGAGCTATAGGCTCTTTGATGTATGCTATGATTAGTAATAGACCGGATATTGCTTATGCGGTTGGAAAGTTGAGTAGATTTACTAGTAATCCTAGTAGACATCATTGGCATGCGATAACTAGGGTATTCAAGTACTTGAAGGGTACTATGAATTATGGATTGTCATATATGGGATTTCCTTCGGTGTTAGAGGGTTATTCAGATGCTAGTTGGATAAATAATGTTGAAGATTCATCCTCTACAAGTGGATGGGTGTTTTTGCTTGGGGGAGGTGCCATCTCATGGGCTTCCACGAAGCAAACATGTATAACTAGTTCCACAATGGAATCTGAGTTTGTAGCATTAGCTGCTGCTGGTAAAGAAGCAGAATGGCTAAGGAACTTGGTATATGAGATTCCGATATGGCCTAAACCGATATCACCAATTTCTATCCGTTGTGATAGTAGTGCCACACTGGCTAAAGCATATAGTCAAATATACAATGGAAAGTCTAAACATTTGGGTATTAGACATAGTATGATTAGGGAATTAATCATGAATGGGGTGATATCTATTGAGTTTGTTCGGTCACAACAAAACTTAGCTGACCACTTGACGAAGGGGTTAGCTAGAGACTTAGTGAAAAAGTCGGTAATTGGGATGGGATTAAAGTCCATTTAAATATATTAGTTATGGTATACCCAATTCCCTTCTAATACAACGTTAGAAGCAGAATTCAATGTGGAAAGATCATAGTTAAAGATTGGAGCAATTGTGTTTATCTTCCCAAGGTATGTGCTCAGACCTGCAAGTGATGGCTAGGTTGAAGTATATCTTCTTAATGGTTCTTTTGAAAAATTGTTAATGCAGGTGCAAGATTAAAAGGATCACCTATGTGAGCATGAAGTTTTGCCGCTTCAAGAAGCTTGGACTTGGCTTCCTATATGCTTATTAATGGATAAGGACACATGGCTTGTAAAGTGTAAAGTATGAATAGTAGAGTATTGTAAGAAACATATGTGTACTATATCTTTAGATATTTAAATGGATTGACGGGTTCAATCATTATGACACCCCGATTTTCGAATATTTGGAATGTGTATTTGTACTAAGATGAAAATTCAATCGTAAGACATTTTCTTCTATGCATTTGTTTGATTGTTATACCTGTAAAGTAAATCAAGGATTATACTAAAATGGGGGGAGTTTGTTGGTGATTTTAGTATCATCAATGCATTTTAGTAGTAATGTGATTTACTATAGGCCAACCACTGTTTTAAAAATCAGATCGAACCGATCGGTCAAATGAGTAATCGTAGGAGCATTGATTTGGTATGATTGTTGAATCAAGTATGTTATTGAACCGGTGGGAACCACCAAAAACTGATGAGCCGACGGTTTTAAAAAATCAACGGGTCAAATGCATGATTTTTTTCTTGAACAAAACGACGTTGTTTAGATAATTTTTAAAAAAAATAAATATAATTAAACTTTACTCAAAATTTATTTTCAAAAAACTTTTTTTGTTTGCAATTAAGTCTCGTTCAAAATTTATTTAAATTTATATTTTGTATTATTTTGCTGCGAATGATAATTATACTTAGAATTTAAATTTAAAAAATAATCTCTAAAATTGTGATATTTTGATAATTTTAAATTCTGTGGGTGTTACTTATATTTTTTATAAGTCAAATCATTTGTTTCGACCGATTTAAAAAATACATAATTTTGCCATAGATACCGATTTATTCAATTGAGTTATCTGATTTAATCTGATTTATATACATACAATTCGATCGGTGACCCATTGATTCGACCAATAATCTAATAACCTAATATCTTCACCGGTTTGATGACTGAACGACAACATTGATATCAACTCTTAATTCTATAGCCAAAACTTAACAGGAAAGTAATGCCTCGATGTTATGACTTATCAGCGCAGACATTTATTACGTGCCTTCCCCTTATGAGGAAGATGTATGCATATCATACAATGGAATCCAAAGATATTTTAGCTTTGTCACTACACAAAAATCATATTGTCAGATTTAATTTTAAAATTTCAAGTAATTTATTACATACTTACAAGGACGCTAACTAGTCTAAACAGACTTGAATTACAGGACCACTGCAATGAATGTCCAAAATGCAATTTCCTGTGAAGTAGTAGTAGTAGAAGCTGATGCGATGATGCGAAAAAACAGGGTGATGGTCTTTTCTGAGTGCTGTCATACAATTTAATCCTTCCCTACATCTTGCTAGTAACTATCCAAACATAAAAATGAACTACAAGTAATGTTGCCCTACCACATCGCTAGGATTCCAATTCCCATATGCACCATGCTTGATGGAAACAATGCATTCATTGGCGTATTGCAAAATGAGAATATCCACACACAAACACTATATACCAATAGAGAATGGGAATCTTTTTCAACTATGATGCTACAAAAGAATCATGTCCTGTAGGGTGACAACTTAGATGATAGTCTTACATGATTGCATCACTAACTTTTCATTAAGAACATATCAAATGACATAAGCATTTACCTTAATTCATATATTAAGGGGAGTTCCATAACTCATTTTAGCCATAAGAATAACAAAAACAAAATATATCTTTTCTTTATAGCATTACTCGCATAAACTTCTTATCTGAAGCATTTTTCTTTACATAAGTTTTGTACATCAAGGAAGTTTTATTTGGCACATATTTGTGGTTTTGTATTCCTGTGAAAAGAATGATAATAAAATACAACAAAGGATAATATATATACCTCACCCTCAATTAAGTTATCTATAGATGATACATGGGGTGTGTGAATTACTTTTATTTTCTGATTTCCTTTTATAAGTTACAGATAATTATGTATTCCCGCAGATAATTATGTATTCCCGGAGTAGCCAGACCTATGCATACTCAAATATAGCACCTGTATGATTGAAACCACATGAAACTTGCAATGCTTTCACATCATCTGCAAAGCAAACTCTTGAAGGACTTATACAATCCACATCACTTCCATGACCCTGAGTTGAAATCAGAAACTTCATTCATAGAGCAGTGCAAGGAATTGATACTTTGCAAAATCTAAGGCAAGAAACTAATCAAATCCATTTAGGTAATTTACCTGCCCACTAATCAGACTCTCCTAAGGCTTTGTTTGGAAGTTTGGAGGGAAAGGGAGGGGAGGGCTTTGAAAAATAGGAAGGATTAAGTGAAAAGAATAAAAAGATTTTGGTTGGGAGGTTTTTTTTTTTCTTCCTAACATCAAAAACACCCTAATTTGGAAGAACTCAAAATTTGTATTGAAGGAGAGTTTTGGAGGACTTACATAAATTTTTCAAATAACCCAAATATCTTTTATGTTGTTATAGTATTTTAAAAATTAAAAATAAAGTAATAATAAACACTATTTTATAGTTTTATATAAAATTATTTTTTCAAAAAATGTCAAATATTTTCCTATATTTTTTTTAAAATTTGTTTTCGGAAGCCAAGGAAATTTGAGTCTTAAATTAATATGAAGAAAGTTTTTAAGTGTATGGGTGGGTAATTTATTTGAAATTTGTGATTAATTCTAAAATGCCTTGCTACTCTAAATAACTTTTTTGGCTCTCTTGTCAGAGGACTTGCCATAGAATTTTACACCCCAACCATTGTGATAACTTTCTTTTGATAAACATTTTAAAAAAATACACTAAGGCATAAATAATATGCAGAGGCATACCAATTGTCCACCTGAAGAATGTCCATCATCAGAGAAAGTTCCATTAGAACCTCCCCAACCCCATGTGAAGACTCTTCCCCCTGAAAGTCGATGAAAAAATTCAGTAAACACCACAGCAATAAAATCCTTTCATTTCACAACTACCACTAATACAGTATAAAGTATAAATATTTTCTTTAAAAGTGAGAAAAGGTTAAAAACTAAAGCAATTAATATTAATAAAAAAAACATCAAGGAATAATCGAAAAAGGGGAGTTTATATCCATGCAAAGCCTGCAGCTTTATGCAGAAATACGTGAAGGCTATGCCAGTTTACACGCAGGGAAAAGCATATTTTAATCTTTAAAACAAACACTAACTAAGTAAACCACCAACAAATACTGGAAACAAATAAAAGGTTGAAATTCTCAAGAGACAAGAAACCTATTAACTAAGTTGAAGTCCTAATTTCCTCATTCCTAAAGAAATTCAATTAGATATCTGCCTAATGGACAAGTCTAAGAAGCAGTATAACTTGAATATATAGCACCCAACTCTTCAGACATGTTCCGTGGCTGTCAGTAGAATCGCTCATTGGCTGTATGTATAAGACAATTGAAAAAAAAATTCTAGAAAAGAGGTTGGAAATAAAAAGGTCTTAACTCTTAATCCAAAGATATAGGAAGTGAACTGGATACAGGGCACAGATACTTTAGCAGTCCCAGTTTCACAAACAAAGGACTATAGATATACATCATAATATTTCAAGTCTTTTAATGTGACTTCAACCAGCATGATTGAATTTTATGGGGAATTTAAGTGTTCAATGTCTCCTGGCAAATATGCACTCTCTCTCCTGTAACATTTCTCATGCTGATCAGCTGATCCAAGGAATGCCAATCTCTTTCTATTCTGAGAAAGCACTGTTTTTTTATTTTATTTTATATTTCACTCTTTAATACCTTGTCATGAATGACACTCTTACTGTTAGCCTTTGAAATCAGTTCACAATCATTTCTTGAAAGATAAAGATACATTCTTTCACTCGTCTACCTCAATTATTTTATAAATCATCAAATTCCTTTTAGAAACTAGCCAGCATGACTATTTTACAACACATGACATGCATGCTACATCTTACTAGTTCCTATACTGCCATTCCGCTAAGTTCTTCATTATTCTCGTAAATGAAACTTTCTTTTATTATTATCGTATTGAATTCCTAGGCTTCACTTAATAACTCTAAAGCATCAAATCTATCAGATACATATTCAATACCAATATTCTTGTAATTTCTTATGATAAAAAGAAAAAAGAAATGCATGCCTGTACATGAATTTAATAAGAAAAAGTACTCAGCAGTAAGGTACTTCTTTATATATTTTATGCAAAAAGAAGAACTTACCAGAAATGGCTGCTGTATGCTTCCAACCACAAGAAACCTGAACGACAGAAGACTCCAAAAATGGCCCTTGAACCTTTTCAGGCAGATGAATAGCATATGAGGACCTAGGTAAAAATGATTTAAAGAATCAAAACACTTAATAGCATGAAATAATAGGGAATGGAAATGTAGAAAATGAAAAAGATCGAGTAACAAGTTCTAAGAATAAAAAGGATACCCTATGCCAAGGCAACCATTTTCATTTGAACCCCAAGTATAAAGCTCACCAAAATCTATACAAAAAACACTAAATAGAATGAAGCGGTAAACAAATTATCACAAATCAACATATGTTTAAGTTCAGAAGCTGATGATTACTTGTCAAGACACAGGTATGATAGCCACCACAAGCAACCTCTTCAGCATATGGAAGTTCCCTGATTAATGATGGTTTTGTTGCATTGCTCATCTCCTTCAAGAGCTGAATATGTTGATTGAAAAAAATATCTGTCATTACAAGTTGTAGCATAGAAGCGGTAAAAAAATACTGATTGCACGTACCAATTTGTCAACCCCTTTCTCTCCAAATATATAT
This sequence comes from Vicia villosa, assembly GCF_029867415.1. NCBI lineage: Eukaryota > Viridiplantae > Streptophyta > Magnoliopsida > Fabales > Fabaceae > Vicia > Vicia villosa. The sequence goes on along the minus strand of NC_081182.1, from coordinate 39,989,629 downwards.
ACAGAACCATTTTCTGCAAGATTTACATGAACGAAGAGCTAAAACTAAAGCTTAATTCAAAATGCAGAGTACAACCAAGGTAATAAACGAGAAATTAGAAGAAAGAATTAAGGATATAATTAAATTCAGTTACCATCAGTACAAGCCGAGGTCAGCATCCCAGCAGCTACATTTTTTACCTACAAATATTTCAAGAATGTAGCCAAAAAACATGGTAAATAACAAATTTGAAGAAAATTTATCAATCTTATCTAAGAAACAAGGAAGTAAACTTAACAGCACACCTTGATTCCTTCAAGATCCTTTATAAGCCTTGGGGTGTATTCACTGCATGATATCGAAAGGTACATTATTATAGATCCATATAAATTGAAAAATATGAAAATAGTGGTGGTTCACCAGAGAAAGTTCAGATTTTGAAAACAACATTATTGTATATCGGCTGATACACTGAAAGGTGAGGACCGATATCTGAGCTAAAAAGTCAGACGGTTGAACTAAAACATGAAAATAGTGGTGGTTCAACTGAGAAAGTTGTGTTTCTAAAAGATAGCTTTTCTTAAAGGGTCTTGAACAAATGGATCAACCAATGAAAGTAGAGGATTCATTGGTTCAAGATACCATCATATACTCTGAAAAGTTCTCATAACATATGGAAATATAGGTTTGCATGACTAGTCATAGACATATAAGCGTTATCCTAAGTCAATCAAAACATAGTTTTAACTAATCATCGGATACTTGAAAATTGGTAATCTAAATAGTCCCCAGTGGAACGATCATTTTTACTACATTGATATAACCGTATGCTTGGGGCTATATCTTGTTTACAGTCAACCGATTTGTCTCAAATGTTAACCTTGAATGTATAGATGAGATCTTCATAAGATGATACAATGGAAACCACTTTATAGGCAACTCCAAGGTTCAACATATTTTTTTCCAAATTGAACTATATCGAAGAGGGTGCTACGGTTTGGGCTTTACTTTGCAATAATGAAATATACTAGCTGTAATTTTAAAAGCTCTCTAAACTTGAATGAGTGCAGGATAACAGAAAAGGTTGAAAAATGGATGCTCACTTGATCTTGGAGAATGAAAGACGAAAAGAAAAACTGGTTTTATTACAATATGTTCCGATAATATACTAATTACAAAAAAACAACCACCACCAAGTATTATCCCACTAAGTAGGGTCGGCTACATGGATCAACTTTCGCCATAATGTGCTATCCAGGACCATGCTTCTATTTTGGAAACAAATCATATAGGGTAAAGTGTAATAATAGAACTTCAATACAGATCAATGCCGCTAAAAATTGTAAAAGAAAAGAAGGGGAAAACCTGTTACTTTTGAAGAATCCTAGTATGCTTGACTCATGGCCATGACCAAGTCTACCAGACACTCCCATTCCCCAACTAAAGGCCTCTCCTCCATCTAGCAAAGATAGTAACAAAAAATAGAGAACATAAAAATACTTAGAGCACAACAGAAGGCGAGCTTACTTGCTACAAACAACTCGGCCAAAAAAGTGGGATTAAACTCAAAGGAAGTGATATCATGAAGAGAATACACATTTTCAAATATCGTTGTATTCTAAAAGTTTAAGCAACAGGGTCCGTGCATGGTAATTGGTATAATTCATACATTTTATCATTATCAAGGCCCTCAAACAAAAGCTCGTTTAGCTTGAAGTGCTTAATCCTGGCATAGGCAGAACTTTCATGTAGCACTAGCATGTACATTCTTCACTGATCTAAGACTTGAGTATTGTATAAAGAATGTGAAAATGTTTGCTTCATTACATTAAACATTTTGAAATAGTTAAGTAACCTCATATGCAAGATTTCTTTCAAAATCACTTTAAACTTTCATATTCATAATAAGCATAATCTACAATTTTATATCACTTATATATTACATATTGTGACAAGGTTTTAATTTTACGGTAAGAGAGCCAAAAAAACAACGCAACCGCCTTTTTCATGTTAATCACCTTCATGTTTTGAGGATATTTCTAAGTTGCTGTCAGATGATCAAAGGTAGAGGATGATGCACATAACTGAAGAGGAAAATTTATTTCATACGAGGAATAATTGTGTTAGCTTATGTTTACATATCTTATAATGAGCATAAAATTATTCTTCACGATTTTCTATTAAGTTTTTTATTTGTTTGATTACTACTGGGAGTCTAGTAATTGACCCGATTCCCTATTAGGGATTGGTGTTGTCTTTCTTATCAAATTGTAACTAACCATATCAAATACTCAGTCTCTTCTCTCTTTTTCAACAGGTAAATTTTAAATTGGGATATATCATTCTTTAGTGTCATTCTCTATGTTTGGTCCCTAAGTTTATACATTTTGTTAGAATTGTTCAGCGACCCAATCTAGCCAATGTTCTTTTACCATAGTAACAGGGCAATAAAATGGTTTTGATTCATAACATTACCAACATTATCATGAATCATACCAATGATTATTTCTCTTATCTCGCTAATTAGTTCCACCAGTGTTGAATTCATTGTTACTTGTAATTGACACCAGCCACAATATTCATTTCATGGTTGCACTTCTCATTGGATTCAGTTTCAACTAGCAAGTATTTAGGTCCAACAATTTTCTGTTTAAGGTTTCTAAAAGTTGTTTGATGAAAGCTTGGGCTTTGCTATGCTGGACTGGTAGCAAAAAGTTTCCAACAGGGTTGATTATGACTCCAATCACCTTGTTATCTTTTCAATTTTCGGTAATACTCATCTCTTCAGTATCTTTGACATGCAAACTTAATTAACACTCCAACCCTACGTAAGTTGTAGCTGAAAAACTATATAAAGAATCAATCTTTTAAAAAATAAAATATTATAAAAGGGAAAAAATAGATAAATTAATATCGCCAATTTATATGAAATAAACTTGTGATTGCTTATTGCATACCACTAATAGCCACTGAGTGCTCAGAACCCAAAGCTGTCATTTTAATGGTGATTCCATCCAAGTATTCCACTTTAGTTGGCAAAGGAACTATGTTGGGAGCCCCTACATGTCAGCAAAACGACATTATACTCAAAGTAGCTTCCACCAGCCAACCTTACCAGCTTTAGAAACTCTAATTACTAAGGGTATCCGCTTTTATAAATCATATAATATATCAGTTCAGGGAAAAAAGCTTTTCAACTTCAACTTATTAAATGCCAAAACAAGGTCTGGTTTTTACTTTTTCCTAGTCCAAGCTGCCCAGCTGTATTCTTTCCCCACATGTATAGTTCTCCATCCACTGTGAAAAAGAAAGAAAGAGAGAAAAATTCTGTTTAAAAACAAGAAGGTAAAGAATGTACGTGAATTCACAGCGAAAATGTACTACCAAATAATACTAACAGCTTTACGAGGAATAAGTAAAAAATAAAAGCACTGGGCAGCCTCTAGTAACTAATTTATACATGTCAAAACAATATGAATCAGATGCCACATCCTGTATTAGTTCAAAACAAATTGAACTCAAACCTCTGTGTGAATTTTATCTCCTGGAATGTCCTTGTAAAGCAGATATTATAATCAATCATGAATACAAATCTCACACATGTAAAATTGTTTATCAATAATTCAACTGCAAGTTACTTAACAGTAGAAATTGATGATATCTTACATTGAAATGATAAATGGTTTTGATTTTGAAATAGCTTCTTAGCAAACCTACTACTAGGATTAAGATTAACTAAATGCAGTGTGTTCAAAAAAAGATTCCTTAACTGTCAAATTATTTATTACCCTTTATCTTCAAAGAACTTAAGCTTTAAAATAATTATTCTAAAGGAGAAAATGTCGGACAACTTCAAATAAGAGTTAGTGGGTCAATTCTATTCTTATTGGGATGTAGACAACAGTAGGCATAAAATGTAAAAACAGACCTGTTACTGCACTCGAATGATTATAGCCAGCAGAAATCTGCACAACTTTTTTCTCGTGGTCAAAAACTTGAAGTGGCACCTGAAAAAACAGGGACATGTGAAGAAAACATCTAAAGCAAGAAAATGCTGACAAGTAGGCACTCTTGAACATCAGCGCAAAAGAACAAGATAACACAATTACATCAGTTTATTTGACAATATACGGATAAAAAAGGAAAAGTAATCATACAACTGAGTATTGTTTACTCTCCGAAATACCAAGCTGTCCAAAATCGTTGAGACCAGTAGCATAAACACATCCATTGTCTGTGAAAGGAAGACAATTTGTAATGTAAGCCCTACTCAAACATTACGGGACTCTTCAACAGTCATTAGACTCATCACCAATTTCAAAGACTGCCACATTGGTAGACTCGTCATCAATCAATTTAAGTCTCACAAAATTACACTACCACAGAATAATACAAATTTTTTTAGTTAATTATATAATGCAGCAACAACTATTAAATCGTATCCCATTCCCACTAAGTAGGGTCAGCTACATGGATCAACTTCTCCCATAATGTTTTATCCATGATCATCTTTCTATCCAAATCTCGAAATCTTCCTTAATAACTTCTATTATAGTTTTTCTAGGTCTTTCCTTTTCCTCTAGCTTACTTCTCCAAACACCTCAAAATTACTCCAGAATCAATTCTACACTTCTAGAATTGCTTTTGGTTATTCCAAAAGTCAAACCAAAAATACACAAAATCTAAAACCTTAAAATACCAGATACATGATCAAGCTGGAAATGAACTATTTGATCTCAACTAAAATGAAATTAAAAAAAAAAACGGAAGAATAATGAAATGGATAATGGAAGAAGGAAGTGTGAACCTGTCAAGAAGAGGGTATGAGCACCGCCACAAGCAATGGCTTTAAGGTTTTGATCATGGAAGGAGGTGCAAATAGCAGGTGTCCATTGAGAATTCAAATCGCCTAGTCCTAATCTGCCGTAATCGCCGTTTCCCCAGAGCGCAGCGAACCTCTTCCCCGATTCAGCTGAGAACGAGCGTTTAAGAAACCCTAACCCTAAACCCCAAGTTCTGAAATTGAGTTTCGAAGAGGACAAGCGGTGCCACATTTCGGGTTAGAAATGGAGAACGGAAAGAGATGAATGAGGTTGTTGATTTGAAGAACGAGGGATCATCAAGCGAAACGAATTGGAATGATAGAGTTAAACAATAAATAGTGGAATATTGGAAGAGAGAGTGAATTGAAGTAAAATTTTCATGTGATGTAATGATCTTATGGCTAGCGCTACTGCAACGTCTGCTATGTTGTTCTGGTAAATGGCGGTTAGTTAAGTCTAATGCGTGTCTAGACGCGCCTACTACACCTGCCTCAAATTTATTTATTTAACCCACTTCTCATTTTTTTTTTTTAAAACTTGTGTAAATGATGAATATGTTATAGAGAATATCTCAATTCGCCTTTTAAATCTCTTAGTTATATTACCTCGTCTTCATGATGCCAAATCTATTATTTTTGATATTTGCTCCAATGAAGATAGTCGGACTGTAGAGCGTCTTGCTGTTATGTTAGATGTGATATGGAATAATAGAAACAATGTTGTTTGGAATAACGAGCGACAAGAAGCTTCTACTCTTGGTATGCAAGCTTTTTATAGATGGTAGGATTGGTATTCAGCGCAAAATTGGAATCATATAGACAATACCGATCAATCCCTAATAGCTTGGAACCCGCCTGACACAGGATGGTTGAAATGCAATGTAGACGCGGGTTTTAATCATAATCAGGGTACTACTAATAGGGGATGGTGTGTGCGAGATAACTGTGGTAGATTTATCTTAGCAGGTACTGCTTAGGATTCAAACCTTCTTTCCGTTGTCGAAGCAGAGGCGTTGGCACTTAAGGAAGCAATTCTTGGAGCTATAGCTAACCATTTTGATAGTTATTTTTGAAAGTGACTCCCAAAAAGTGATTCAAGCGATCCACTCTAAGCATTGTGGAAACTCCTAATTTAGTTTGCTTATTTATCTATTCAGAGATTGTTACAATTTTATTCCAACTTTGAGGTGAAGTTTGTTAAACGTCAAGCGAATATGGTTGCTCACTCGTTAGCGGAGGCGGCCATTTTATAGTCTAGGCGTAGTATCTTTAATTTACCTCCTCCTTGTATTGAGATCCTTTTGATTAATGAAAGTTGTTAATTTTGTTTTTGTCAAAAAAAAAAATCTCTTGGTTATATAGCGAAATTTCATTTTTGTCCCATGTTTTCGTACATGTATTTTCGGAAGTATTTTATTTTTTAATTTAGTTTTTTCCGGAGATGCATCTACGGAAGCGTTAAAAATAACATAGTGAACCTTTGGAAAATTGAAATTAATTCAGTTCACGAAATCATCCGTAGCTACATCTACGGAAGGTCTTGAAAAAATAGTCTTCCGTAGATGTACCTACAGAACATTCTGTTATATTTTCAAATCAATTACATTTCACTCTTAAACTCCAATTTTTTAAACAAAAATGGAACATCAAATTATAAAAGTTATTGAAAAACCTCAATTGCACTACTTTGATTTACTATAATTTGATGTTTCATTTTTGTTATAAAATTAAGTTTTTGAGTGAAATGTAGTTGATTTGAAAATATAACAGAATATTTCGTAGGAAAATCTACTAAACACTCTATTTTCAAGACCTTCCATAGATGTAGCTACGGAAGATTCCATGAACTGAATTAATTTGAATTATCCAAAAGTTTACTATATTTTTAACGCTTCCGTAGATCCATCTTCGAAAAAAGCCAAATTTTGAAGGAAAAAAAAAGGTGCTTCCAGAAGTACATCTATGAAAGCAGCGGATATTTTTGGCAACGCGCATGGTGTGTAAGAGATCCATAAGGTGAGATAAGAGATTTTCAATATCTTATGAGTTCTGAAAAAGTATTATGTGCTAATGTACACCACAATTGAATTGAATTTAGGGGTGACATAAAAACACAAATCGGTGCAATTCAAGTAATTCGACTGAATAAATAAATTTAGGTGGGTTTCTGTGGGTCTAATGAATTGTGGGTTGTATTTATCGGGGCAATTTCTCATCACACCCTTGTTAAATAGGGCGCACCTCTGAAAATTCAAACATGTTTCTAGATGAATTCGAAAATTGATCTCCACACGTACCAAACACCAATTTTTGTCAAAATGTTTTTCAGAGATGTCTGTCCGTAGTCACATTTGTTAAAATTAAATTTTTTTTATCACTCGGTAAACATTTCGGAGATGTGTTTCTGAAAATGTCTAACGGGAACTTGAGTATGTGACCATCTTGCATGATCATCTTCCTCACTTTTCAAACACAACCTAATACCTCCATAACCAAAAAAACCCTTGAAAAAAATCTCATTATCAACCAACTTTTCGATTCAAAATGAGATTTTTGTACATTCTAACACATCAGAAGGAGCATCATAAGCTGCAATTTAAGGTAAAGTTCCCTCATTTCATCTCTTATTGCTTGCATTTAGGGGTGGCAAAACAGGTCCCGCCCGCGGAGAAAGCCTGCTTTACTCGGACTTCTTCGCGGGGCGGGACAAGGTTTTAGGCCCGCTCCCTATAATGTGCCCGCCCGCCCCACCCCGTTTTTTTGCAGGCTTTTGCGGGTATGAGCTTTTTCATATAATTTTACTATTTTTAGGCCTAAGACGTTTAATGTCCGCGGGCTTTCCCCGTCCTCACTTTTTTGCGAGGCGGGGCAAGGTTTTAGACCCGCACTCTCAAAAATGCTCGCCCCGCCCCATTTTTTCGCGGTCTTTTGCGGGGCGGGTCTAAACGGGGAGGGCATGCTCGTTTTCCATCCCTACTTGCATTGATCTTTAGTTTGAGCTGAAAGAAAGAACGTGTTGCTTCAGAAATGTATTTCCGAACTGAACTCCCCTACATTTTTTTGGAAGTGTATTTCCAAACTCATTTGTTACTGGTTTTAAAAAAGTATGTTGTTTTACTTCTTATTAGATATGGTTCACCCGGATATGTTTCCCAAAGTAGTTGTACATGACGATGTAAAACAGGATGTAACGAAGGATAAAGTTAAACCAGTTGAAGTTAAGAAGGAAATCAAATCGAAAAAAGTGAAACATGAAGTTAAAGTAATACAAATAGACGTTGATCAACGTTTCATAAAGGAACAATTGTATACTGCTCGCGAACATATGTTTCAATGGGTCCGCGTGGTAGCCATGAATTTGGATTTGACATTGTAATTGGAAGGTCCGACAATGATTCTAATAGAAGACATGCATTTGTAACCATGACATGAGAGAGAATTGGGACGTATGTTCCCCTGATTCAGAAGTTGAAATGTGATGACAACGGAACGAGAAAGTGTGGTTGTCCGTTTAAACTGCGCAGATATTGTAGCATCGATTGGATGTGGAAATTTAATGTGCTTTATGGAATACATAACCACGAATTGTAAACAAAGCTAGTCGGTCATCCAATCGTATGTCGTCTTAAACTAGAGGAGAAGGTAATTGTTTTAAACGTGTCTTCAATCAATGTGACGCCGAAAAACATACTTGTAGATTTGAAAGTGTAAGTATCGGACTGTATCCAGGTTGCTTGGTAAATCATACGAGGATCACCCATTTGTCTGTGTCGTACTTTTGAAAGAGTAAACGCCGCAAAGGGAATTTTACACGAGGTTATACGGTTCCAAAAATTTTGATTCAATTCACAGTGTACGTGTTCCTTGTCGTAGTGGTAAGGCACACTTTTCAAAATGGATGTGTTTTCTTGAAATGGGTCACATGACAACAACTGTGTATGACAGAATGTGTATCGATATGACAAGACATGGGCTATCGGAGACATTTTTTCCATTACACAGTGGTCCACCTAAAAACGGTGTCGGACGCATCATATGCACAGGGTTTCTTTAAAAGGGTCTATATTTTGTTCAGGTTTATTGAAACTTGGGTGTCCAATTCTAGCTACATCGATCGAGTGGACGACACATTCAATAATTGAGGCGGAAAACCAGGCTGGATCAATTTACGGAGAGGATGATAGAATTCACCAAATTGATGAAGTTTAAAAGAGACTCAAATAAGGAAGTGTCGAAGGCGGAACCAGCTGTAGATTTATGTGGTACTGGATCTTTTGATGCATTTTAGATTAATTTTGATACGATTTAATACATATTAGTTGTATGGTTTGCTTTTGGTTTACAATGCATGTGCATGTTTACAAAGATTATGGATTTTTCTGGTTCAGTGAGGTTTTCTGGAATGTGATTCCGAAGTCACCCTTTTTATAATTAAACATGTTGTTTATTCGAATATGTAACTTCGAACTCATCCTTTTTGTAATAAGACGTCTTGTTTTTTTTAATAAGCATTTTTTAATTTTCACCTGATACATGATAAGAATTTTGTGGTCCAAAGTTACTCAATACTTGTATAAATAAGGTGTGTCTCAACCCTTATTTGCTGCACCAAAAAACTAAAACCAGAGAGAATGATTTCATATCCCCACCTTGCATTTGTGTATTTCAATAGTCAAAAATCACTGCCTTCCATTTAGGATCTCCGAGGAAATAGCCCTCGCAAATCTGATATCTAAACTGAATACTCTGTTGTGCTTTCTAAAAAATCACAGAGTTGTTAAGCTTGAGTATCGCTCACTCTCATTTGACAATGAAGGGAATAGGGGTGTTCATGGTTCATGAACTGCATTGAACCAAACCACATTTATGGTTTGGTTCAGTTTGCAATAACCATTTCAATAAAAATTCAGGTAACTGCTAAAATGGTTTCAATTCAATTTGAAACTAGTTTAGAACCAGTTTATATTTATAAACTAGTTTATAATCAGTTTACAATTTTAAACCAAATTTATATTTTAGACTCTTTTAAAACCAATTTATTTAATTTCATAAAAAAATTACATTAATTTTTTTTTAGAATATATATTTTTTTTTAAAAAACAATTTTTTTATTTTCATACAAAAAATTATTTTCAGATTTTTTTTCAAAAATTTTATTTTAGGGAGAAAATATATTTTTATTTTAAAAAAAAACGTTTTTTATTTTAGAATTTTTTTTCAACACTAACATCCATCTACCATTTTCAACTTGATCAAACTCTAGATCAAAACCACAATTCTCAAATTCAAAATGCAAAAACTGACACTTCAAAAGAAAATATACATACTTATTATACATACAAATTATTCTCAAATTGGATTAATTAACGACATTAAATATATAACAAGTTATGTAATAAAAACTCAAATTGATGCAACTTCTAAGAAAAAAAGTGATGCAACTAAAAAATTAATGAAAGAATAAATTAAAATCACAGATGATAAAAAAAATACTGATTTTCATTATATTTCAATTTCAATCCTTGTAAATTGGATATGCTTTGATTCAGAGACACGTCTGAAAGATTTAAGTAGTGAGAGTAAATTTATACATAAATTTATAATATTAAAAATACCATATCATTTATTTAAATATAAATATTTCTTAATACGTTCATAATTTCAAAATGTAGTGATTTATTTATTTTATATCATTTGTAAAATATTTTCTGCATATATTAGCAACTTGCAAATGATTTATCTATCATGTAATTTTTCATTTGATTTTTGAAAATATCCATAGAAAAAAATGTTACACATTATTGATTTAAAAGTTAAAATGAAGAAATTCAAAGCTAAGACCTCCTTATAGAAATAGACATTAGACTAGTGTACTTGCCAATTGCGCTCCCAAATTGTTTTCATTATTAATTAATTATTATTATTATTATTATTATTATTATTATTATTATTATTAGTTTGAAAACTAATTCATAATATATTTTTTTGGGCTTCCAAAACCTCATAAAAAGTTTATTAAATTAATGAATGGTGTCCAAGAAAAAAATTTGAAAGGGAGGATATGTTATTGAAGTAATTTTTTAATTTAACATAGGTGTAGGTACTATTACATATGCATGCATAAAAATATTTTAGAAACTTTGTGGGGTCATCTGCCCCCTTGACGCATAAATTATTTTCAAGTTTTTTTTTAAAAACAATATTTTATTTTTATTTTTGGAAATTCTTTTATTTTTGAAGAAAAATATTATTTTTTAATTTCTTAATTTTTTTACTCTTTTTATGAGAAATTAATTTTTATAATTAAATCAGTTTATAAAATAAACTGGTTCTGAACCGGTTTTAAACTGAATTTGAATTGTTTCAATTAAATGGTTCAGTTCATTAACCATTTAAGTGGTTCAATTTTTTTATGGTACAATGCAATTCAGTTCAAGTATACAATCCAGTTAACCACATTTTTGAACACCCCTAGAAGGGAATGACCATTTCGCTAGTCTTGAACTAAACACAAATGAAGATCTAAAGATGCCATAAATAGGGACCAATAGCCATGCGTTGGAGCCACTATAAATATCTTCTCATTTAATAGGGTCAGGTATTCCAATCTTACCTTAAAAAACACTCTCACGTATCTATGCACTCTTATTGACTTTAACATCGAAATGTCTTGCGGGTACACCCCCTCCTACTTGATTCCAGCATTGTAGGCAAAGTCTCTGGTCCATTTCAGGTTCTAATCAACCAGTAAGATCATACTTGTAGAAATTCAAATTGTCTCGGTACTTGCTCTGATATATCAACATGCATGAGTCGAGTTTTGCAGACTAGCCACCCTAAATACCAATAGAACTTTTTTCAAGGATCATGTCTAACGGTGATTGTTGTATGAAGTGAAATAAATATCTTCCGCCAAAAGATAGTATAGAGAATGTATGTGCCTCGATAGTCGTAGGCCCACTATTTGGTGAAATTTAACATGCACAAAGAAACTCTTCATCATATTCATTGAAAATTTGCCACGAATCGGTAGCAAGAAAATGTTGAAGCATTCAGGAAAAAAATAGATTAAACAAAAAAATATTAAGTTACATGAGTATTACTTAAACTAAGATGTTTTCTAACAACTGATTAGTTTTGAGTTTACATATTTCGTCCAATTGGTAGTACAAATGAACTAGAAATACAACTCTCCAATTGTACTTATAAATACATTATATATCTAAGAAGTAATTCAACTATACAGCATCAATGTATGTTGCATTCTTATCTGCAAAAATTATTGTGTCAACCAAGTACAACAAAATTATCGTTATGGTGCATAGTTTGTGTTACTCTCTAAAGTGCATCATCTTTATGAAGAGTAATAACGTCATTCAAATGACCGATATATATCTATTGCATCCATCTAAATCGTGCACGACATCTCTACGTTTGAGTAATCTTGGTTTGGGCCTCATCTAGATCAACTCTTAAGTGTTGAAACATTAAGTCTAATGTTTCAAACAGTCGTATAATGATACAGTAGTTTCCCTTAGATAGATAGATGAAATATGTTATGAAGTTATCTAGGCCCAAAAGAATCAAAAAGAAGTCAATAATGCTGAAGGATTTTATATTAGGATAAGGGGTGTAATTATTGGTAGATTTATTAATATTGTGTTAGTCTTTTTAGTTATGTTGGCCCATGGCCCAAGTAGTGGTTATAACCCTACTATATATTATGTAGTATGTTCTCATTAATGAAGTAAGAAGAAAAGTTTGTTTTATTTTATTGTCTCTTTATGCAATTTTAGATCTAGGTTATCAACACAAAGCTATCATTGGTGCTTCCATTGATCCTTCTCTAACCTCCCATGGCTCCTCCTAAACCACCCAACCCATCTTCCAAGGAGATTTTGGAAGAAGCTCTACAAATCTCTACCTTAAACCTCAATAATGCTATGGCTGAAACTCAAGAGCAATTGGATGAGCGGTTTACTCATATGTCCGACGTATTCACACAAAAGGTGGCTGAAATTCACTCACGGCTAGATTCGGAAAAAGCGATAGAAGAGGATAGGTTTGAGGCTGTTATGACCACCCTTCACAAAGCTCTTCTTCGTGATTCTTCTCCAAAAACAATGGCTGCTGCCACACTTACAACCAGCCCTTCAGGTACTAACCCATCCTCTTCTTCCATTTCTTTTGGCTCACCTCCATTCACTCATGTGTTTACCCCTACAAACTCACCTCTACGACCACCCACATCTACTATTCGAACAGCCACTCAACCACCACATATCAGCACCCAGCAGGTTTCTCCATCTATTCCCTTAGCCACACAAGCTGCTACACCCATTCCTACCACTCTACCAACATCACAACCACCCATTCCATCAAGCTTCACAACAACTCAGCCCCCACTTAGTACTAACCCTTCTTTATACACTATTCCCGCTGGATTTTCAGCAGCATCCCAACCAAACCCTTTTCCACCTTACCCACACTATATACACCCACAATCTGTTTTTGCCCCAACTAATAATTTTTCCAGCCCTTTTACCCAGCCAGATCTGTTCCAATCACCCCACCAGATTCCGCCCTTACCCCCCTTACGAACTCCAAAATTAGAACTTCCTTTATTCGATGGTAGTAATCCGTTGGAATGGTTATTCCAAGCTGAACAGTTTTTTGGATTTTACAATCTCCCACCAGCAAATCGCTTATCTCTTATCTCATTTTATATGAAAGGGGATGCTTTGGGTTGGTTTAAATGGATGTACCAAAATCAACTATTAACAGATTGGGGTTCCTTTACACGTGCTTTAGAATTGAGATTTGGGCCATCAACATTTGAGAACCATCAAGCAGAATTGTTTAAGTTAAAACAGAGTGGCTCAGTCATGGAATACCAAACAAAATTTGAGCAACTAGGTAACAAGGTTAATGGGCTGCCTGCAGAAGCAATATTAAATTGCTTTATTTCTGGTCTACAGCAGGATATTCAGCATGAATTAGTTATTCACAAACCCACCTCTATTTCCCAAGCTATCGGGCTAGCCAAACTGATTGAAGCTAAACTTAAAGACACCAAATCCAAGATTTCCAAACCTTTTTCATCACCCTTCCCAAAACCAAACTCATTTACCCCAAACCCACAAACTTTTAAAAGCCCAAATCCCACAGCCACCACTTCATCTCACAAAAACCCCCCAACGCCTCAATCCAAAATTCCTATTCGAAAATTAACTCAAGCCCAACTTCAAGAAAGACGTGCTCAAGGTCTTTGTTTTAATTGTGATGAAAAGTTTTTTACCGGTCATAAATTTGCAACTAGCAGATTCCTTATTTTAGTGGGAAAGGAAGATTTAACTACTGATTTTTTAGAAGAGGAAGAACAAACAGAAGTTGCAAGTGACCCCACTTTAGTTGATACTTATTTTCAACTTTCACCACAAGCAGTAACAGGCCAATTCTCTCCACAAACACTCAAATTTCAAGGGTCAATCGCAGGACTTCCGGTTATGGTCCTTGTGGACACGGGCAGCACACATAATATTATGCAACCAAGAATCGCTCGTCACCTAAACCTCAAAACTACACCTATCAATCATTTTTCAGTAATGGTGGGAAATGGATCCCATTTGCAATGTGAAGGCACATGTGACAATGTGGAGATAATGCTGGAAAATAAACCTTTCACACTTCCTTTTTATCTATTACCAATTGAAGGGGCAGATGTAGTGCTAGGCATGGCTTGGCTAAGAACCTTAGGCCCTATTCAAGCTGATTTTTCCATTCCCTCACTGACTTTCCAACACCTCACCAAATCCATCACCCTGACCGGCGACCCAAAGTCAACCCCAGCCCTCACTTCTTTCCATCAATTAAAACACCTAATTCACACTGATTCAGTAGCCTCTTTTCACTTATTAATCATGGAACCTTTGGATAAGTCACAACAAAGCCTACCTCCCAACCCAGCCCCCAACGAACTTGACACCCTTCCAAGACCACTTACCAAGTTACTCACTAAATTTCAAATGATTTTCCAAAAACCAACAAGCCTCCCCCCTCAAAGAACCCATGATCACCATATTAACCTCTTACCAAACACTGCTCCTATAAATGTTAAACCTTACCGTTACCCACACTCTAAAAAGGACGCTATGACCACCCTAATTCAGCAAATGCTTGAAGATGGAACAATTATCCCTAGTACTAGACCTTTTTCCTCACCTGTTCTACTGGTCAAAAAAAAGACGGCACCTGGCGTTTCTGCGTTGACTACCGCGCATTAAATGCTGTTACTATTAAAGACAGATATCCCATACCAACTATTGATGAACTCTTAGATGAGTTAGGATCAGCTACCATTTTCACTAAGATAGATTTGTGTTCTGGTTACCACCAGATCAGGGTTGCATCGAGAGACACATATAAAACAGCTTTTCGCACTTTTGATGGGCACTATGAATTCTTAGTGATGCCGTTTGGTTTGACTAACGGCCCCTCTACTTTTCAGGCAGCGATGAACGACCTATTACGACCTTTTCTAAGGCGATTCGTTTTAGTTTTCTTTGACGACATTTTAATTTACAGTTCCAATTTTAGTGAGCATATTGAACATTTGCAGGTGGTGTTTCAGTTATTAAAGGACAATTTTTTCTTTGTGAAACTCTCTAAGTGTGTGTTTGCAGCTAAGCAGATTGATTTCCTAGGGCATGTCATTTCAGCAAGTGGTGTTGAAACAGATAAAGAGAAAGTAACAGCTATTCTAGATTGGCCACCGCCACGTTCCCTCTCGGCACTTCGTGGATTTCTCGGCCTCACCGGATTCTATCGACGTTTTGTTCAGAATTACGCCACTCTCGCCGCTCCTCTCACCGATTTGTTACGTTCCACTAAATTTTCATGGAGTACAGATGCTGATAGAGCTTTTACAAATCTAAAAAATAAAATGACCGACATGCCGGTATTAGCTCTACCAGATTTTACAAAACAGTTTAATATTGACACCGATGCTTCTGGCGTTGCTATTGGTGCTGTTCTATCTCAGGAGGGTCATCCCATTGCTTTCTTCAGTAAGAAAATGTGCCCTCGTATGCAAGCGGCTTCGGTCTACGTTCGTGAGATGTTTGCCACAACAGAATCTGTCAAGAAATGGCGTCAGTACCTCATTGGAAACAAGTTTCACATTTATACAGATCAGAAGAGCCTACGCGACTTATTACTACAAAGAATTCAAACTCCAGAACAGCAAAGATGGACTGCAAAACTACAAGGATTTGATTTCGACATATCTTACAAACCTGGGAAATCGAACGTTGTGGCAAATGCTCTGAGTAGAAAGTTTGAAAAAGAAGAACCTTTGCTGCTTGCCTTGTCTTCTCCAATGTCAGATCTGTTTTCAACCTTGAGACAATTTTATAACACAGATGC
This sequence comes from Vicia villosa, assembly GCF_029867415.1. Taxonomy (NCBI): domain Eukaryota; kingdom Viridiplantae; phylum Streptophyta; class Magnoliopsida; order Fabales; family Fabaceae; genus Vicia; species Vicia villosa. Next base: position 39,973,404 of record NC_081182.1, on the reverse strand, counting down.
AGTGGGTCAGAAATTGCTAGACTTAGCCACAAAAAACACAGCAGATTATTCAATATCACAAGGGTTGCTTTACTACAAAAACAGAGTGTTCATACCAGACTTGGAAAGGCTACGACTGCGCATCTTGCGAGAATACCATCAAACACCTGAAGGTGGCCACTCAGGAGTGAAAGCGACATTAGCTCGCCTGCGTTCATCATTCTGCTGGCCAGGGGTGTACCTTGCAGTCAAGGAAATGGTTAAACAGTGTTCAGAGTAACAGCACAATAAATACGACACACAAAAGAAGAAGGGATTGCTACAGCCATTGCCAGTACCAAACAGAGTATGGGAAGACATAACCATGGATTTTATTACAAACTTACCCAATTCGTATGGTCACACCGTTATTTGGGTCCTTTGTGATCGTTTGAGCAAATTTGTACACTTCATTCCGTTGCCTACGCACTTCACTGCTAAAGATCTGGCCGCACGTTTTACAGTTGAAATCTTTCGCTTGCATGGGGTTCCCAGATCCATTGTCTCAGATCGTGATCCTCTCTTTTTGAGTAAGTTTTGGAAGCATTTCTTCAAACAGCAAGCAACCCACCTGAAATATAGTACAGCTTACCACCCAGAGACAGATTGCCAAACAGAAGTAGTGAATAGATCATTAGAAACGTACTTACGTTGCTTAGCGGGAGATCATCCGAAAAAGTGGCATCAGTTCCTGCACTTGGCTGAATATTGGTATAACACGTCATTTCACTCCGCGATTCACATGACCCCCTTCAAAGCTCTGTATGGCCGTGATCCCCCCCAACTGTTAGACTACGTCAGCGGCTCAGCCCAGGAAGTAACGTTAGACACCATCCTACAACAACAACAACAAGTTTTCACAGAGTTAAAACAACATCTCCAACGCAACAAGATTGTCATGGAAAAACAAGCAAACCTCAAACGACGGTACGTTACCTTTCAGGAAGGGGATCTAGTGTTATTGAAGCTTCAGCCTTATAGACAAGTCACAGTGTCGCGTAGGGAGTCTAAGAAGTTAGCCAAACGCTATTTTGGTCCATACCGCATCATCAAAAGAATAGGGAATGTTGATTATCTCTTAGATCTACCGTCATCATCACGAACACACCCGGTAGTCCATGTTTCGTTGCTGAAAGCTTTCCACGGATCACCTCACACCGTGGCGTTTCGACCACTTCCCATGTCTTCCAAACTACCTGTAAACACCGTCAAAACAGATGAGAACAAGGATGAGTCCCAAAACCAAGCTAAACGGTTGTCAGCTACCAATAGAGAGGGAGAGATCCTTACCGATTTGCCTGTGCTAACCAAGAGCTTTGCAACTGAACGATCTAAAGGGGTCTCACAGTTGGATCCTTGCTTGATGAGAGGAAAAGAAAATGAAGTTTCTAGGTGGGTAGACCAAAATGAGAGAAAGGGAGAAAATTTTTCGGAGAGCACCAAAAGAGAGAGAAAGGTTGATGTTTCAAACACATGTGAAGTATCTGCAGAGTTGTCTAAAACTGGTTTAAGGGAAAGTAAAGTCACATGGGAAAGTACACAAACAGTTGGACAAGTGGACCATTTTACCCCCACCGAATCCAACGGGAAGATTTTGATTCCTACACAGTCCAAGCGCGGGTCTCGAGACACGCTTTCCACTGCCCAAGACAAAACCTTATCTCTCAATAACCAATCACATGTCACCGCTCCGATTTCTCCTTATCTGCCAAAGATTTTTGTTCCTCATTTCACTCCTCCTCGCGTGGCCTTCCCTAAGCCATTCACTCAAGTTGCTGCAAGTACCAAAAACGAATTAATTGGGCCCACGGTTGGTAATTCCAGCCCAACAGATCTGTTCCCTCAATCCAGCCCAAGTCCTTTGAACCTTGAGGACAAGGTTCTTTGTGGGCCAGGGAGTAATGTTATGAAGTTATCTAGGCCCAAAAGAATCAAAAAGAAGTCAATAATGCTGAAGGATTTTATATTAGGATAAGGGGTGCAATTATTGGTAGATTTATTAATATTGTGTTAGTCTTTTTAGTTATGTTGGCCCATGGCCCAAGTAGTGGTTATAACCCTACTATATATTATGTAGTATGTTCTCATTAATGAAGTAAGAAGAAAAGTTTGTTTTATTTTATTGTCTCTTTATGCAATTTTAGATCTAGGTTATCAACACAAAGCTATCAAAATAGTCAAGTAACATGGTTCAGAGTGAGACTCATCTCACCAATGCGAAGATGAAAGAATGATGTATCGTAATGACATCTCTCAATAAATGCTGACAATAGTTTGTTGTCTACTTAGGTGTATCTAATTCTCGCAACATCCTTTCAGCCAAAATATTAGTACATCATGAAACCATAGTGAATGTTGATATTTTTTTAACTTGATTGATAAATTTCAATGTCTCACAATACTGCAAAAGGAATTTGTGCATGTAATATATATACTATGTTTATTGTAGCTATAAAGTTGATAAATTCTAACTAACTTAAAACTTAAATTCACTTTTAATCTCCTATTTGTAAAAAATTTAATATTTTAATCTCCCATTAAAAAATTCAATCTTTTAGTTTCCTTATTTAAGATTTTCTTAGTTGAAAATTTTATTTAGTATATCATTATGACGCCACCTAAGCAAAATTTGTCATGCAACAAATTTTTAAAAGATTTTTATAAATATTATATGTTATTTAATATAATTATTAATTAATAATTAATAAATAAAATAATATTTTTAAATATTAGATGATTCTACATGTCATTAACGACATTATTATCTACTATCAACTATATACTATCTTACCATTACTATCAATCTACTATCTACTATCTACTATCTTACCATTACTATCAAATTGACCAATCTCCCTATTTTGCCCTTTCATCAAAATTAATTTACACTAATAAAAGGGCAAAATCGTAACATTCTAATTAAATCACTTTTCTTACTATTTGTACACAATCTACCCATTAAGCCCTTTCATCCCTATGCATTACAAAATTCATTTGCTCATGCTACATGGGATTTTTTGTAACTACATAAATATTATGTACTATGATGTCACATTCCATGCCAAATGCTCGCTTTCCATTGGTCAGATTAAAATCACTTTTCCCTCCTCCCAAATCACTTTTCTCTCTCTATCGTCTTCTCCTCACTCTCTTTTCACTGAAACCCTAAAACCTTCGCCTCTCCATTCTCTCTAATCGATTTTCCTCATATCAACATCCTCCAATACCCTTTCTATTCTCCTTACAAACCCTAGCGGGTTCCTCATACCGCTGAGACAATGGTATGTTTAAACCAATAGCACACGATTTCCATTTTTGTGTTCTTCTGTTTTGTTCACTTCACCTCTATCTTTTTGCCTAATGGTTCCACTGGTTGTTCTTTATTTTTTACATTTCATATTTCATAGCTATGAAAATCACGCCGTTGCAGAAGAAAATGACAGTTGAAGATGTTCACGGGAACTGAGATAGCGGATGGTAGTCAAATTCTTGCAAGATTTTGGATCTGTGAGTTTTGAGGATGGAGAAGTTATTGTTGATGCAATTCAGCATATTTATTTGTCGCGTCTAAAATTTGGTTGTAGCATCACTTCAGATTTGCACCTATATTGTTCTGGTTTCATGAACTATATCTTCATCAAGGTTACCTTTTAGTTTCACTATTTGATTTCATGAACCTACATTTACCTTTCAGATTTGCACATTTTTTAACCATTTGATTTCATTATTTCTTATAGTTTTCTTTTAGTTTCCTTTTAGGTTTCTGTCCAAGACTATCCAGTCTCCTTTCAGTTTTCTTTCTACTCTAAACTACAAGTGGCTATTTGGATGATCCCATTTGGACTTAGTGGAGCATTAAAGTTAGTATTTCTTTATTCTGATTTTGTTTTGTTTCTGTTGATGACAATTCTGATATGTTTTGTTTGGTCGATGCCATCCTGTTAATAGAAAAAGAGGTATGAAAAGTGTAATGAAACAATTAATGATTCAATTAGTTAGTCTTACAAGTCTTTTCTCGATGAATTTTTTGACTGTGATTCCTCTTTTGCTACAGATTTGTGCATTTATTTATGCATTTTTCAAACTAATGAAAAGGATTTATGGTGTATGAGGTTACTATTGCAACTTTTACTAATTAGTTGGTGACTTCATTTTTTGCTTTATGAATAGATTAAAATTAGCATGCTTTTAGTAAGCCATCATTTTTATCAAACCATGTTGTGTTTTATTTTAGTCAATTTTAACTTTTTAATTAGTTTGCTTCATCTTAGTTTAAGGTTTAGTAAAATTTAGTTATTGTTTGAATTCAATATCTTTTCAAACACTCAATTTTATTTCTTATGTTCATTTTGGTTGTAGTACACTACAGGTTAGGGGTTATATATATCCATATAAAATTGGGGAATATATGTTTATACAAAGTAAGTCATGTATTTTCGGTGTCGATATTATTTCTTGGCAGGGAAAAGAAACCATATAAGAAACCGCAAACTCTGCCACTCAATTCTGGTTCATAGGGTGCATTTGAAGACAAAAGTTTCTCCTTTATTGGTCAGACATAGAATACATGGAGGCAATCAAGTGCTATCGAAATGCACTGAAAGAGGATCCCGACTATATTGAAATTCTGCATGATTTATCACTTTTACAGATACTGTCTTAAATTCATTTTACCTTTACTAATTTTTTTATAATGTACTTAATGAATACTTTTACCTTAAAATCGCTGAATTTGGTATTGCATGTGAGGAAGCACACTGTGACTTACTTGCTGATGACCCTAGTACCTACCGCTGGATGGCACCGGAGATGATCAGACAAAAATCCTATGGGAGAAAGGTTGATGTGTATAGTTATGGCCTTATATTATGGAAGATGTTTACTAGTACAATACCATATGAGGATATGACTCCCATTCAGGCTGCTTTTGCTATCGTAAATCAGGTATGCTCCTTTGCAATTAAGTCATGTCATTTCATTTTCTATTAGCAGTTTATGCAATTTGATTTTCAATAAAAGTATAGTTTGTCGGCCATCTTGTGCATATAATTTCAGTCTCTCTTGAAAGTAATTTGTCATGTTTTACGTATGCAATTCTAATACTCCTATGATATGATATTCAGAATTCAAGGCCTGTTATTCCTCTAAATTGCCCACCCTATGTGACTTTTAATTGAGCAGTGTTGGTCCTTGAATCCAGATAAAAGGCCTGAGCTTTGGCAGATTGTTAAGGTATATAAACATATTACACTGAACCAATATTCCTGAGTTAGTGTCATCACAAACTAATGGGGATCAGTTTATGGTCAGAGTGTCCATACGTGTGTGGAGAACACGATCTTTTCGCTGTTGATTTTAAGAAACCAGTTGAAAGGTATCATATAACTTTTTGTTGGCACTTTTTATATTGAGTGATAGTGATTGTATTGTAGAAGAAAATATTGAGTTTTATTTCTAAATGTCTGATACTTGTTGCTTGTGTTTAATGAGTGACAATGTCTTCCGAGTACCTGGTACCTACTGCCTGTGCACTCAATGTTGAATGAAATTTTTCTATGTTGCCTATCTTTTTGTTAATTACGTTGCTTGATGGCTATGATATAGCATTTATTATTGTTCTCTTAAATTTAATTATTTGGTCTTAGTGATTTCCTTTATTTGTTAGAAATTTATTTTGTGGTGCTCATGAATTTTGTTGAGTAAAACTTGGCCTTCTAATCAATGCGTTTCTATCTTTTTTTTCCAGGTTGATCATTCTGCGGCAGAGAGTTTTGGTGGAGAAAGAAGAGCATGCATTACACCTATGCATTACACCTAGAATTTATCCCACATGAGAGTTTTTTTTTTTCTTTTGAAGCTATAACATATTTTTGAAGACTATTTTATGCTATAATGTTTAGGTAGACAAATTTAGTGTGTAGGCTTATGAATTAACTGCGGTAAATATACATTGCAGAATCTAAACAAAGAATATATTTTACAACGTAAACCTTATAAAGAAAAAACAAATTACATTTCTTTGTAGAATTTTCTAGCGTGAATGATATTGTAGAATGACTAAAAGAATATAATTTAAATTGCCAAACTTATAAAGAAAAAACAAATTACATTTTATTAGGAAAATTATTTAGCTTTTCCTATTATCTGATATGAAATTCCCAATATATATCGAGTGAGATATAATAATATCATATCTATTCTAAGCATCATACCTAACATCATATCTTCTCATTTGATTTAATAAAAATGGTGTCTTTCAATATTTTGACAGTAAACCATTATTTCTCACTATTAATTGTTAAAATTTATCATTAAAACAGAGTTTTAGAGGTGTCTTTCAATAATTTGCATTTTTATGATTAGTATTCATTTATAATTAAATCATGAAAAGATGGTTCATACACTAACAGTCTAAAATAATTTTACACGGTTAATTAATCACAATCTTGTATCAAAATAAATCACACTTTAATTTAAAAGTTCTTTTAATAAATACTTTGTTAGTTTTCTATTGGATGACAATATAAAATAATTTTATACTGTTAGTGCATATAAATTAAACTCTTAAATCATTCATTTTAATTTTACATGTTTCTAAATATATTTTATATAATATTAAATAAATTTATATGTATTAGGCTGTATTTTACGGGTCACTATCAACCGAATAGATATTTTATTTATTTTTTCAAATGTTAAAATTCTTTTTATTCTCTTTCCGTCTGATTATAATTATTTAATAATTAAATAATTCATTTCAAATTTATTTGTATTTAAATAATAATATACCATATCAATTGCATGATAATATAATGTATTTTTTAATTTTAATAACATTAAAAATGTATTTATTTCACGGATCACTAACAAGACAATATTTAATTTAGTTTAATCAATCATTATTTTAATTTAAGAGATCAAATCTTTATTTTTAAATATTAGTTTTTTCTCCATCTCATAATTATTATTTTTTTTCTTTGTATAAGATTATTTAATATAATTAAACTATATGATTACTGTTCATTTTAACAAAAGTAAATAATTTTACATTTATATCTAAAATTTTATATTTGTATTCTATACTATATGTGTTATTATATTAAGATTCATTCATGTGTTATCACATTAACAAATATTTTGTTGTTATTTTTTTATTTCATGATTATTATTTAAAAAATTTAAATTACTACATTTTTTTTATAATTATTTACACAATATCATAACTCATAAAATAATTTTTGTATGGTGATGGAGTTTCAAATCGTCGATGAGTCTAAAATAAGCCAGAAAAAAATTGGCTTTGATGTCAAGGATTCAAATCCCTTTCACCATAAAAAAATATTTTGCAAATTATAAAATATTTAATTTGTAATTAATACTATTCGATTTACTAACTATATTGAATAATAGATAGTATTATAAAATAATTTTAAAAAATGTAGAGTGGCATATTTTTCTTAAATAAAAATTTTAAATAAAGGAATGAATTTTTAAATTGAAGGACTAAAATATTAAAAATTTAAAATATACATACTAAAAATAAATTTAAATCTTAAATTAAATTAAATATTTAATGAGATGGTAATGGTTTATTCCAACTCTACCACAGATCATAGATTCGAATTGAACACGTAACAATGTTAAATCTCTTGAGAAAACTTTGTCATCTATTGAGATCTTCCTCGGTCCATAAAATTAGTCTCTAGAATTGCGCATAGAAGATATTTCAATTTCTACTGGAAAAAAAATTAAATATTTACCTTTTTGTTTTACATGCCAGGGGAGGAGCAACATGGTATGAATATTGCAGAAACATTGATGTGTCTAATAGCCCCCATAATATCTTTCAGGTGCGGGAGCCAAAGCATGAGAGCAGGTGCATGTGGCTGGCAACACGAGACATGCCCTGAGATCGTGAACGCTAACTGCAAGATAACAATTCTAACTTGTCTTGGGAAACCCATCCCCAAATGTGCAATACCTCAAACTGTGTACGTTAAAACCCATGATGATTGTTATTTCTCTCTGTGCAAGGGTATATTGGGATGCTATATAGTGTATAAATCGTTCTTGCTCTTCCACCATTTATCTGCAATTTAAAATAATGCAAAACTAATTAAGAATTAGAAAAGTTGTTTTTAAACTATATTAACCCGTTGATATTCAAAACTAAAGAACCAATAGTAAGTGTCACATAGAGACTTAACAGAGTCTTACTTAACACCTTATTTGGATAAAATCAAGAGTTTAAAGGTTTAGAAAATTGTGATTTTTTTAAACTAGAAAACCAAGAATAAGGGAGATAGAGACTGAGTCGTTAAAATGTTGAATTGCTCCAGAAAATTGTTCTGAAAACATCCTTTCAGACAAGATGGTAACAAAATTTTAAAAAATAATGCTTAAGATGAAATGAGAATTTCCCTAAATTGCAAAAGATCATACAAACGAGAACAAGGTTTATGAAATAACAACCACACATTTAATTATGTATTAAAGACACTTAAATGCAAAAGTCAAAAAGAGAAAAAAAAAAAAAAATCAAATTTATCACTATTGAAATATTTAATTGATGTGCCGTTTTGCGCCTAAGAGATTTAATTTTGTAGATGTCCATAGATGAATCTTCCATAATAAGTAACTATACTATTAATTAAATATTATTTATATTATTTTAATTGATCATGGATATAATTTGTCTTTCTAATCATGACTTTTGCAAGAGACAGTGATGGAAAACAGAGTACACTCCGTCTCCAACATTGTTGACTTAAATTCAAAAAAACTAATTTTTCAATAAAAAAGATAAATGAATACACTAATAAACTAGTATTAGTACATTTTTCGGCATTTCGAATAATATCACAACATGACTTACTATTGCACAAGTTGTAACTAAAATGATTTGCAGACTTGCCCGTCTATTCCTGTGCTGTTCATTGCATATTCTAGTCCTTAAATCCTACCAATAAAACACAGGTTCATCCTTCATAAAAGACAGCTAGAAGAAAGTTTCATTACCATCTACAATCAACTGAACTGCTTTCTCAAATAAAGAAGAGAGTGACTTAGACGAACGCGTTCTGGCTTCAAAAGCGAAATAGCAGTTATAGAACAATTTTCAATCTACACTAGATACAAATCCGGGAGATTTAATTTAAGACAGTCACAGGCATTGAGAGTATAGAAGGGGATTGGCTGTTCACATGTAAGTCATTTGTCAATTGTTAATCTTAAAAAAAAAGTATGTATGAAAATCAACCCCCATAAATCAAATTAACCACTTCGTAATTGTATAAGGCATAAGGCATAGTCACTTCTTTGTGGTGAGGCTTAGTCCCTTCTGTAGGCATAGTCCCATCTTTGGGGGGAGCCATAGTCCCTTCTGTAGGCATAGTCCCATCTTTGGGGTGAGCCATAGTCCCATCTTTGAGGTGGGGCATAGTCCCTTCTGTGTAGTGAGGCATAGTCTCTTCCTTGTAGTGAGGACTGGGGGAATGAACCATGATAGGAATTTGAAGCTACTGCATTCTGATGAAATGTTGGAACATAACCCCCATCTGTTTGTGACAAAACATGACGAGACTGTACAGAAGGATTATAAGAAAATTGGGTAACAGCTGGGTTTAAGCTAAAGGGAGGAGGAGGAGGAACATTCCGTGGAACATAACTGTGATGCTCAAAATTTGAACTATAAGTAGCAAACGGTGATTGATATTGAGACTGGTAAGGGAGTGGGGGAGTAAAAGAAGGAATGCCATTTGGCATATTAATACTAGGCGGTACATGTACCGGACCTGTGCTCCAAGATTCAGTTCGGTAAAAATCTCGAACCTGGTTTTTACCCAAGTGTTGCTTTTGCTTTTTCGCTGGACGAGGATTTTGCAAAGTAGGAGGTTTATTCTTATTTCCAATGATACTAGTAGGAGGGTTATTCTTATTTACATTGATGCTGCTAGTAGGAGGGTTATTCTTATTTTCAATGATGCTGCTAGTAGGAGGGTTATTCTTATTCTCATTGATGTTGCTAGTAGGAGGGGTATTCCTATTTTCATTCATGCCGCTAGTAGAAGGGTTATTCTTATTTCCATTGATGTTGGTAGTAGTAGTACCCTGAACTTCTAGAGTAGAACATAGTACATGCACTTGATCTGTGCCCTGGGGATTAGTTCGTTGAAAATCTGGAACCAGGTTTTTGGCTAAGCTTCTTTTTTTCTTTTTCGTTGGGCGGGGATTTCGCAAAATAGGAGGGGTATTCTTTCTTTCATTGATGGTGCTGGTAGAAGTACCCTCAACTCCTGGAGATGAAACCATAGGGTTTCCAAACAAATGGTCCATTAATTCAAATCCCTGGATCTCACCATTTAAAAATCGCGAAACATAGTCGATGGAATTATGGATACATTTGTAGATCGCCTTAAATCCTTCAGCTCTAACTGCTCTAGCGACATTTTGTGATGGATCTGTGAAATCCTCTATCTGTTCAAGAAAATATATAATCAACATAAACTCAATATCACGGGTATTAATCCAATTAAAATAGGGGTAGTGGACATGAATTTACTTACACTCATTGAGTATCTCCACGATTTTAAAACCCACGACCCTTTGTAGGAACTCGTACAAAATCCATCCTGCCAAAGATTTTCAACTGAAGCTAGCTGCACTAGAAATGAAATTACCAAATGAACATGTTTCCAAGAAATTGAAATACACAACATATTTCATACTATATACCTTAAAAACTAAACTCTAAACCTGACATTAAATTTTCTACCAAAAAAATGGCACCAATTTGATCATCAATGAAGATTATCATATCATTAATCACAACTAAACGATATCCGAATCTTGCTTAATTAAAAAACACAAGCTCAAACTTAATCACATTAGTTTGATTTGGTTTGAATTGATTCTAGTTTTTAAAAATCAAACAAAACAACTCAACTAAATATGTGATTTGTAAGAAGCTTAGTTTATCCTAAACACAAAACGGACCATTATTAATTACATAGATTACTTTCTCCTCTCTTTAAGGATTGTGAAAAAAAGGAAAGAATCCAAATATGGTTTGACACCAATCCAACCTACTCATGAACACTCCTACCTTCGTATTAAGACACTTTGGTAAAGCCAAAAGTTTAAAAGAGCATGGGAACAAATTAAACTATACTTCTAAAAATTAAACATAGATAGAAGAGGAGGCTGAGACACATTAACCTGATTTTGCTGAGACAGTTGGACGATAAACTCATGGTTTTCAAACTTAGATTGATCTGATTGAACTTAAACCTACTCCTATTTTTCATCAACAACATCAACAATATATAATCCAAATATTGTTTGAGTAAGACAGCTAAGAGGTAGTACTCTAGTCAGCCCGTCATAATCAAATTTTCGAAAAAATTGTACTCCCTCTATCCCTTATTACAAGACTCCTTAAATTCACGGACATTAAGGAAGTGGTTGTAGCGATATATTGTAAAATGTGTATTAGTTTTACATAATTACACTTACATTAACTGATATATTATGATAGAGAAAACAAATTTGGGTTTTCCAATTGTAAATTTAATAGAGGTTTTTTGGTAAGTAAATCATTAAAGCATGTTGAAGTTTGAAGAGGATCTTATATTAAGGGACTACAAATATAGAAAAGGAATCTTACAATTAGGGACATATGGAGTATAATAACAGAAAATAATTGTTTTTTATTAGACAAAAACAAGAAACCTGCCTACCGTTTAACATTGTGTAATAAACGGAAAACAGAGAAGCCCGAACAAAGACCACGACAGACTCACATCGACGAAGTAGTTCAAGGCAGGGTTTTAAAAAACGGTAACGGTCGTGTCGCGGTCGCGTAAAGGTTTTTGCGATTTCGGTCAGTACAGGTGTGATTGCAGTCGTCGCGGTGTGAACTAATCATAATTTTTTCTTTAATATAAAAAACGGTGACAACGTATCGGTATCGGCACTCGCAGAAACCGTTTTGTCGCGGCCGTTTTCGCGGACGCGGACCGTTTTTTAAAACCCTGGTTCAAAGGCCAGAAATGACCTAGCGTTCACTCGTCATCTTCTTACATTGAAACATAAATAAAATAAAACAGTAATAGGGAAGAGGAGGCTTATAAACTGAGACATTGGCATTACTGAAGAGCAATGTGATGGTCAAAGAGTATCGGAGGTCTCTAGCAACAACACCAGGGTTTTTTTCCAAACAGAAAATCAAAATCAGAAAAATTCTCAATAATGGATATGATAACTCAGAAATCGTAAGGGATAAAGTATGATGAAGACGGAGCACAAGATTAGTGATCCAGTAAAAGCAAAGGATGTTGAAGACAAAGCAAGTGATTAAATATACATTAGCAACATAATGCATCCGCAAAATAAAACCTTTTCCAAAAAAATTCACCATAAAGAGGCCACAAAAGCAACGGATATTGAAGACAAAACACAAGTTAGTGATCGGATGTAAGGACTTCTAAAACATCCACAACCCTTTCCCAAACATCAGAACAACAATCACCAGAAAAAAAGTTATTGTTTCGAATCAATAATGTTGAAGACAGAGGACAAGGATAGTGATCGGGTATGAGGGCTTCTAGAACATCAACAGAATGTGTCACAAAAGGATGTGTTATCAAAACAAAACAAAAACATAGATCAAAATCATGAATGCGTGTCTAAAACACTTTACAAGCATTACTGCAAAACAGAATGTGTGCCATTAGTTTGGATGCAGAAAAATTATTATCATAGTATAAAACATTGAAAAGCATTGAAATTACCTTGACTAAAAGAGTAACGAAAAGCTTGGCCAATGACTCTTTGTTTTTATTCCCATAGTTGGTATGAGTTTTAACAATCTTCGTTACAGACTCGAGATCAGCTCCGTCTGAAACACATAATTATACACAAATATCAAAATTAATTGTAGAATCAATACTAGAAACTAGTGATAATACTAACAGAAATAACTACTAGGTGGTATTAACTACTCGGGTGCCCCCCTTCTCTAACAATTGGAGTATTCTCTATCAGCCTAATCTCCTAACTGATGCTTCCATAAATCTTCTCAATAAAAGTCTAAACCACCTAAGTAGAGATTTGGCATATTCTCTACAATGGGAACTCTCTATCCAAAAACTCTATTCCAAAATGATTAAATTATCATTTAGCAAGTAACCACTCATCAATATTAACACTGTCATCTCTGACACTTTCAAAATTCAAATCACTTAGGCTGTTTCCACTAATACTTCACACAGGGCCTTTCATAAACAACTTCAAAAAGGGTGTGTTAGACCCAGTAATAATACCTTAAGCCCTTCAAGTGTATTATACGAAGAGGAGCAAGGCTACTAAATACTAATTAATCAGTAGCTGTTAGCTGCAGTTAGTTAGTTAGTTAGTAGGGATAGTGAGTTAGGAACTGCAGTTAGTTACTATGAATGGTCGGTTAGGATTATTCAAATATGTATGTTGGTCCTATGGTTCTATATTGGGCCACTCCCCTCCCTTTTGAGTTAGGAATTCATTTGCATAGGATTATATGCACTAGAATACTCTAGTGAGGGGATTAGATTCCTCTGTGTATCTTTTCTTGTGTCATTAATAAAATTTCAGGGACTATTCCCATAACTCCCTTTCCTCTCTACCTTGCCATCAAGGAACCTATCAATTGGTAACACAGTTTTGGCAAATTTGAAGAAACACAGTTTTGGTCAACAAACTGTTTGTTATCTGAGCCATTCAATTTCAGCAAAAGGTGTGTCACCGACCCTCAAAAAATTTGTGTTCTCCAGTGGCCTATTCCCATAATACTTAAAGCTGTCAGGGAATTTCCAGGCCTCACTGAATACTACAGAAGATTCATTTGTAATTATGGTAAAATGGTTAAACCTCTTACTAACTTATTAAAGAAAGAAGACCTTATATCCAACACTGGTTCTATCCATCCAACATTGGAGACCTTATATGTGGGTGATAGGGATCCTACTTTCCCAAACCACTTTTGGCCAGAGCTCTTTAAACAAGGTACATAATTGAAATAAAGCACTGCCTATCACCCTGAAATAGATGGTCAAACTGAAGTTCTAAATAGAACCATAGAAACATATTTACGGTGATTTTGCTCCAAGAAACCTAAGACATAGGCTGATTTCGCTCTTGGGAATGAGTATTGGTACATCACAAGTTTTCAGAGTGCTACACATCAAACTCCTTTCCAAATGGTGTATGGAAGGGTTCCTCCCTCTATTTCTAGGTTTATTCTAGGGGGGGCCCACTTGGGTGAATCAGTTGCTCAAGACTTGTTAAACAGAGACGAAGCCTTAGTTCAATTAAAGTATTATCTACAAAGGGCTCGTGATCAAATAACACATGCTAATTCACATAGGAGGGAATCTTTTATTAAGGACGGTATTTGGATCTACTTGAAAATTAGGCCTCACATGCAAAGCAATATGCCTACTACTACTAGGATTAATCATAAACTCGCACCCAGTTACTTTGGCCCAAATTGGTCCTCAAATAGATTGGGGCAGTGGCTTTCAGGTTACAGCTGACATCCTCAACATGCATACACCCTGTGTTCCCTGTTTCGCTATTGAAGGTCGTAGGGAGCAATCCTGTCACTCCAGATCTGCTACCTGATTTTCAAACTGATGGAATCACTACACAATCAGACAGCAGGCAAACAAAAACCAGGGTACCCCCAATTCTTAACTCCTCATACAATGGCAATGTAAAGCTGTTGAAGAAACACATAGGAGGACAAAGCTACCATTCAACAACAATATCCAGACTTAAACCTTGAGGAGAAGGTGGTTCAAGGAGTGAATGCTATTATTAGGCCCCATAGTAATTCTCCTAAAGTCCTTCAAGTATATCATAGGAAGAGGAGCAAGGCTGCTAATTATTTAATATCCTAGTTAGCTGCAGTTAGTTACTGGGATTAGTCAGTTAGGAGCAACAGTAAGGAATAGTTAGCTAGGAGTTGCAGTTGCTAAAAATAGCATATAGGTTCCTTGAAACCTGCATGCTGCTCTTATGGTTATAAAAAGGGCCACTCACCTCCCTTCCCTTATGAGTTAGGAATTAAAGAGCTCGAGTGAGGGGATTAGATTCCTTTGTGTATCCTTTCATTTGTCATTAATAAAATCTCAGGGACAAATAATTCTATTTTCTCTACCTTGCAATCTAGGAACCAATCAGGATGCAATTAACTTCTAAGTGGAAACTAGTATTACACAATACACAGTATTCAACCAGCCACATGTATAGTAATACATCAAAACCTTAATTTATTCAGCACAGAAGCAACATAGATAAGTCTCAAGTAAACCACTTGTGACCTAAATTTAGCAATTTTATCTTGATGGTTTGTTAACATAGATAAGTCTCAAGTAACCCACTTGAGATCTCAATTTGGCAATTTTATCTTAGATGGTTTGTTGTGCTAATTTTCCACTTCATACCTTATATGTTCAATAATTCCCAACAGAGATTACACATAACAAACAATAGGTCTCTACTTTCTACTACTGACTACTAATATAGGAATTCCATATAATTGTATCACCTCCTTATCAAAGATGTCAAAAGGACAAGGCATCTGGAGAGTGATCCAAGTGGCCCGATAGTGGGTGGTTCAACGAATCTTGGATAGACTGTGACACTCTTTTAAAATTTAGGTTTGATACAAGTCAAACTCAAAAACGGCTTGTAACATAAGGGATGCCTCCCACTTATAAACACGTTTTCAATTCATATTTCATCTACTAGAAAGTAATGTGTAGATTTTTCATTTCCATCCTAACAGAATTTTCATTACATGAAAAGTTAGCTAAAAAGCTCAACAGTTTGTCTTTTATAGATCAAACATAATGACCCGCCATAGCAGGTAAAGCCTATACAAAACTGACAGTTTTGATGATTACACTGCCTAAGCCTTTGCTAACCTATCTTAAATTCAATATCATCCACTGTGGGACACTCAGGAATTCTGTTTCATAGCATAATAGGAGAGAATTAAGATTTTGCAATAAACCAGAAACTGTGGGACTTAATGTCGGGTCATCTTTGCCCATCTCTTCTATCTGGCTTGGTTGGTTTTTTGGGCAATTTGTAGGGCAGATCTTGAGGCTAAGAGGCGTTTTTGAAGTCAATCATCATGGTGTCCTCTTATATGCAGGTTCTTAAATAAGAGATTGGTGTTCAAAATAGGTATGCTAGTTTTTGTGGTGTGTGCTTGAAAAAGGCAAAAATGAGGATTACAACATGTGTAAACTGCGAGCAATGGTGAGGAATCTGATGATAATAACAGGCAGAAGATAGTAATGTTAAGGTGGGCCTTAACGGCTGCTGGTGGTTCTGAACGAGGAGGAACCGTAGAGGGGGTGAAGATTGGTGGCCGGCAATGTGGATGGGGAGGGAGAGACGAAAAGGAAGGGGGAGAAATGAATAAAAAAGTGTGAAATGTGGAATGTATACTAAAAGATATGAGAGTCCATCATGATTCATGAACAACCTATCAAGGTGGTCCACATAAGAAAAACTTTATTAAACATACTCTGCTAGTATGTTCATCTACAAACAAGCTAAGAACATATAAACTTGAGACAAAAAGTGTAAGAATATCAGGATTCCAAGTATTTTAAAAGTCTGAAGTGATAATACTTTTGAAAGAGTGGACTTGTAATAGTTGTCTAGTTGTAAGGTGTAATACATGAATGTTGGATCTGGATTGTTAGCATACATAGGTGTTTACAGGTTGGGAAATAGATAAACACAATTTTATTTGTGTCAACATCTTCAATCATAATAAAGAATGTTCATATAAATTCAAGGACAACTAAACTGCCTAAACATTCAATTCAAAAACTTGAATACTGGCAGAAACTTTTTACCTTTAAGTAAAGTAGAGAATGGAGGTAATATGGGAGGATCGCAAGTCTGCAATTAAAATAAATGGAAAATGAAGAATCAGAAGAACTCAGCAAAGAAAATAACATATGGACAACGCATCACAGGGTACTATTTAGGAAATATGTAAGTAATGTTAAATTAATTTGTTTCTAAGCTGATTCATCTACCACTCTTAGAAATGTATTGCTGCTTTCTAAAATTACCAATAAATATGTTACTTTCAAAGATTTTCTGACTACTATTTTTATCTAAAATGATGTGTTCATGACATGACAAATGTGATATTTACAATCAGTTTTCAGTTACATACATATCCCGCCTGATATTTTACCTTGTCAACCGTTTGTTTTAAAGAAAAAGAATTTGAAAAACATGTCCTTTACACAAATCATCTCACATGTGCCAGTTGACGATAAGTCGCTTAATGCTTAACAAAGAGTAATGGTTGTTTAATGGACTAATAATGTGTTTATTGCGGAAAACCCAAGTTCAGAAAAGCTAAAAGGCATGATAAGAGTTTCTAAAGAGAGACATCCTCATCAGTTTTGTAAAAATGAGTTATGCTCAATATTAAAATCTAATGTGGCATCATCAAAGGCTATCGATCTAGGTCGCCGATCATTTATATCCACACGCAAAGTCCAACTGTAGTTGGTGTGATGGGTGTATTGGAAAAAAAACCTAAGTCGTGTGCGTTGCGTGCGTGCGGTGCGTGTGTTTTTCAACAGATATTTAAAATGTTCAATACCTGCAAATGAAAAGCAACAAATGATATGATCGACAAAGAATTCAAAGTGGCGTCTCTGGAACTGTTGATATTATGTGCCTTGGCCCATGATTTCATCTACAATATGCATACATAATGCACCAAAATGACTCCTAAAAATTAGTCAGTTATACAAAAAAATGTATCCAGAACAGTAGGTTTGACATTTAAGAGAAAGTGGATCTAGCATGTTACAAATGAGGCCACCAGCAAAGAAGGATATGAGATAAATAAGATTAGTGGAAAAGCTATCCACTAAAAACTTTTTAATGCCAATTCTATGGTAACTTTCTGACAAAACTGGTCACAAGGTTTGCCACTGTCAATCCATTAACCTATCAAAAATCATGTGTTTAAACATGACCAATTTGACTATTTATCACAATTTCAATATCACTACAGATTTTCCATCTGTTTCTTTTTCTCACTTCAAATGGGTCCTAAATAAAATATTTACTCAAAAACACCAAAGAATTATCTGCTGTAACATTTAAAACAAAGTAAAGATATTGATGCTGGACTTCATTGAAATGGCATCAAAACAGCAGAGGCATCATATTTACCAGTAAAGATAGCTTTTGAAACCTTTCATCTATGGCAGAAATTGCACGGATAATATGGGATTTTGCAATGCCATCCCAATTTCCAACTGATAAATCACATTCAATACCTGTTCCACTATCAGTAACTTTTATAATCGGTACTTTGGCAGACAGGATAACTTCTAAAGCAGTAACATGCCCATTTCCTGCAACACAACAGCCAATGATGTTATAATTCCTACAACAACTTCAAAGCTGTAGATTCATAACATACCAACATTGCACAATAAAAATGAATCAAACCCAATGTCTGAATCTTTTTAACGAGAGCATAACAAAGATAACAGAAACATCTATTTTTCAATTTAAAAAATCGTTTGTACTTATCAAAGCTGAGATTCCAATAATTTTCAGTTTCATGTTGTAAATAATAATTTGATTCCTCGCATTGCAAAATAGAACTTGTAGACAACTATGTATCCAGAAAACATAAAATCAGATGGCGCAGATTTGAAAAAGAGTGAGATTATTATTTGGACAACAAAAGATAAAACATCTTTTGAAGAAGTCGCTGGGGACATGCTCCATGTTTATTAACAGGCCCGGACACTCTAAAACCGATAATGTCAAAAACATAGGACACCGACACCGCTACATATATGATGGTATTTGACCTTCAATTATCTATCTACTATTAAAAGAGTGAAAAATATTCTATTCAAATTTAATGTATTTAATCCTTCATTGATTATCATTGTTTCGACACATCTTTAACCTTTTCAAATGTGTTTGAGTCGAGATGTGTTCAAAATAAGTATAAGATGTGTTGAAGCAAAAATAAATAAATTAAAACACTTGTCTGAATTGTCCAACCCGTGTTGTATGAGTGTCATACAGGTGTCAATTCCAACACGTGTCGTATGAGTTACATACGTGTGTCAGGCACTAATTCAAAGAGTGTCGAAACAGAGAAAAAAAACTATTTTTTGGGACACTTTTAAAAGTTTTCCAACATGTGCCGTACGGGTGTCTTACAAGTGTCGGACACTGACACGTATCGGACATTGCAACACACCTAATCCTAGAGATGTCCATGCTTCATAGCCGACAACTATATCAATCTGCACCTTAATGTGAAGCTACAAGTGGGACCAGTCTCTTCCGACTTCCTCATCCAATTTTCTCCACTCTTTATGTTTTGCAAATTAGTTATGCCATAACTTGTCGTAAGGTTACTCCAATCTTTATAGGCCTATTGTCATATCTATAAGGAGGCTCAAATTTTAATATGGTATCACAGTCCATCCACAATTCTAAGATAAAGATTATTAGAAAGACACGTTAAACAATTTATAAAAGAACCATGATAATAATCAATTGTGCAGCAAACTCAAATAATACAAAGCTCTGAGATCATATTCTTGAATAATTATGCTTCATGTTATGCATATATAGAACAAATATGTTATTACCTATGAACCCCAATTAACTCAGACATATTAAAGCACATGAGATTTGATAAATAATTCAAGAATAAGTGATGTTTATTGCAGAACTTTTCCATTGGCAAAAGCCAACAGTAAAAGCAGGTAGTATGATAACCTTACTTTGAATTGAGCGTAGTTTCTTGCTGAACTTCCGAAGGGTGTCAATCTTCTTCTGCCGACTAATTTCAATGGAATCTTTACTGAAATTGATAGACAAGTCAAGATCACTTTTTTCATTGAAAATGTCCATTACAAATGATCCATATTCTTCCACAACGGGGGATGACTTACTATTGCCTGAAGGGAATATAGCATATTATCAAAGGAAGGCATAAAAATTGAGCTAAAGTTGAAGTAAAAGGACCAATAAGTGTAAAATGAATAGGAGATGATAAAAAGGGAGAGGTAAAAAGTCATTTTAATTTTAAAAGAGGGTGGTTTTGTTTTTCTATTTTAGAACAGGGGGAATTGCAAGATGAAAATATATACTTAAATTTAATGTTTCAATCGATAACTGGTACTTTGGTAGTGAGTGAAATAAATAATCGATGAGCAAAAAAATAACAATTTCGCAATAGTCTGACGTTGTTAAATGTTCAGTCCCAATGCAAAAGCTGCTTCTCTACCAAAAAGACAAGTTTCCAATATGAAATCAGAGAGAATAAATGAAGTAAATCAGGTCAATTCAATCAAAAAGAGAAAAAACATTTGGCAGATTGATTTCATGCTCCATTAAATTACCCAAAGTACTACTACTACATAGTTTCGTATTAAACTCTACAATTAATTAATGAATTAGTGCATATAAATGATAAAGAAAGATTGAATAATCAGTACAATTAGATGCAATGAAGTGGGAAATATACTACCAACTTCTTCTATTCTTTTGAAAGCAAAATTTGCGGGCCAAATTTTTAGGAAACATGGATTAAAATATTACCATATATTTCCTGTGCTATCATATTGAAGATGCGAATCAAATCTCTCCTGTTGTCATAATGAACTGGCCTTGGACATTGTTTATCGTATGTATCACAAAGAAGTGCGTCTAAATCAACGATGCGTGTAGGGTTGAAATTGATCTTGGCTAATTTCTCCGATTCGAGCCTCTCTGCAGCCTTTAGTTGGTCTGACATAAGAGATAAATGAGTAATTTACTGCTTCAAAACTAATAGTGTTTGCCTATATTTGAAAGACTAATATTTAACAAAAAAATAAATGGATAGGGGAATGAGACATTCTCTTAGAATTTGGGTTGAGCCTAACTCATCTCTACAAAACCGGCTTGTAGGGTGAGGGCTGCCCAAACTTTATAAACACCACACAAGACATCTCTAAACAACGAGTGACTAAATCCACCCCCTTCAAACCCAACACAATGAAGGTGTTGAAGGTTGCAATGAAGTCAAGTCAAATGTCGCAATTTATGCGAATGGGGGCAGACCGCAATGAGGACGGGACTTTCAACACATTCTTAGGTAGGTAATTTCTTCGGTACTCCAACCTTTTTTGGATAACCAGTTTATGCATATAAACTACTTCTATAACAACATAAAATGAAGTAAAATTGCTTCAATCTAATTTAAGCTGAATTTGTCAGCTATCTAAGAGAACTTATAGAATTTTACAAAAAAGAGTTGGGTTCAAATGGCACTTAGAGTTCTCTTCTTATTTAAAGAAGATAAGACCTCAAACACACAAACTAGTAACTACCTCACTCCCTCGTGTCTGAAAACATAACTACTTAATTAAAACGTAAGTATGATTGCCACCACCAAAGCTGTCTCAAATTTTTGGAGACCCTGTGTAAATTATTCGTAGTTTAACCGAGACAAAGAAAATAGAGGCCCTATCTAATTAGGGTTTAACCAAGACAAATATTGGGTTTAACCAAGACAAATATTTTATGAGAGATCTATTTAGCCATATTTTAACCCTAACAAATTTTAGGTCATGTGCGGGACCCTCAAAGACTGCTCTGGTTACCACTACTTTAGTTCCACTGTTATGTAAGCCAAAAGAAATCAGCATCTCCAATCTCATTCACAATGCAGATATTAAAGTCAACTGTAGTATTTTTTTTTCTAGAAATTCAAGTTATCTAGGTGAGTGCAGCATCTGATATTGCAAAATCAAAAACGAATATAACACATCAACAATTTACAGACACAACTAGTACTATATGGTTACCGATCTTCTTAAGACCTAAGAACCTAGAAAATTATAGGAATGGATTGAATTCGCTTACCTCTTTCGGATAACTCCATCGTTGCTTCGAAACCTGAGCAAGTAAGAGAAAGTAACAGTACTTGGTTAAGCTTTGAAGAGGGAAAATTAACCAAAAAATTGTAGTATGCAGAAAGGACGTGCGAGAGAGATGTTGTGAGAGTGAAAATTGAAGATATGGAAGAAGCTTCTAGGGTTTGGGATTGAATGGATCTGTTGTGAGAGGAGTACTTACGAAGAGAAGCAGCGGCGGCGCGCGCAGAGAGAGGGAGAAATAATTGGTGAAGATAATGGATGAAGTACGAATATAATCTTTCTGTTGGATTGGATTCGCTGACGATTCGGCTTTATTTCGCAAAACTGTACTATTTTCCTTTCATCTCATTATTACTTCAAAGAGAGAAAAAATTAAATATTTAGTTATAGAGAAAAGAAAAATAAGAAAAATTAATCATAACTATTAAATTTGAATGCAATAAAATCAATATATTAGATTGATTTTTTTTTCTATAATCTTCTTTATTTATAATTTATATAATATTCTTCAAATTTAATTCACACTATCTTTTAAGAATAAAAATATTTGATTTTACGTCTTTTAAAAAAAATAGTAATCAATCAAAATTAATTTGATAGATGGTATTTTTATTTGGTGATTAATATATAAACATGTATTAATGTTTAAGCCAATAGTTAAAAATAATTATATATTAATTCAAAATATTTGTTGCTAACATAATTATAAATATTTTTTTCCAATTTTAAAATTAGAAATTAAAATAATTATTTAAACAAAAATCTTAATATAATCATATATTAACCATAAATGTTAGTAATATGATTGTATGTTAATTATTAAATTTCAAATAAATTCATAAAACACTTTTCGTTCAGTTCCCATTGTTTTTTTTTTAAATTATTAATATGGTTAAATATTAATAAGTAAGAGTAATATATAATTATGTGAATTGTTTTTTGTGATTCAAATATGATTTTGTAGATGTAACTATTTATATAATATATATTTTAAAATATTTTTTAAAAATATTTTTTATCTAATAGTTATTATATAAATATGAATTATCATTGTAGATGGTACTTTTTATTTAATATTTTTAAAAAATTATTTTTTTGATTGATAGTTACAATATAAATATAGATTATCATTGTGCCTCAATAATTATATCTTAACCAATGTAGTTATTACTTATTAGAATATATACTATTAACGTAAAAACTATATACTGCAATTATATATAAATAAAACGGTATATATTTAGTTTTGCATCCAAAAATTAACTCATATAGTTATCTATTACCCACAAATGTTATAATTTAAGTATATTAATATTTTATTTTTATAAATAATGATATTTGAATGAAAGATATTTTATTAATTTATATAATTTTATTAATTTTGAGGCGGATAGTTTCATGAAAAGCTTTTTGAGGTTGAGTCGTTTTTGCAAATTCAAGAATGTCAAAAAAGGAAAAGAAGGTTGTGTTTGGTTGCCAATAAGTTGGAGTTTGTGGATTCTTAGGAACCCGAAATCATTTTTAGGGAGGAAGATTGGACCGTTTTGGATGTCGTTTGGAATATCAATGTTTTGTTGTGTAGGTGGTCTTTTACCGAAAATATTATAAATACCAATTAGAATTTTTATGAGTTTTGTAAAAATCATTTGTTTTATCTCTCTTACGTCTTAATTGGTATGTAATTTTTCTTCTCCGAGTTTTTGTCTCGGTTTTTTTAATCGGGTTGAAAAACTTTTGTTCTCTTTATATTGAAACTTGCTTATAAAAAAAATTAACACACTTATTTTTATGAACATCTATTTTAGCATCATTAACTAAAAAATAATTAAATGCACCTCAAGGTGCATGTTGCTAAAACACACATTCATAAAAATAAGTTGGGATATTTAACCATATCTCAGTGGGATTGGCTAAAATACACCCAATTATTTTCATGCAAGTGTGTTTTAGTAAACTTTAACTAAAAAATGGTTAAATGCACCCTAAGGTGCATGTTACTAAAATAGACCTTCATAAAATTTAATAGATTTACGTTCACCCACTTATTTTTATGAAAGTGTGTTTTAGTAAGCTTTAACTAAAAAATAGTTAAATGCACTCTAAAGTGCATGTTGCTAAAATAATAATAAAATCTAGTAGGTCTAGGTTAGCAAAAAATATATATATATATATATATATATATATATATATATATATATATATATATATATATATATATATATATATATATATATATATATATATATATATATATATATATATATATATATATACCTGATGAATCTGTACGATGCACAGATAAATTTATTATATTATTACGATGCACGGATAAATTTTATTATATTATTATTGATAAATACTCATTTAAAAAAGTATAAAACACATTTATATTAATGTTTTTTTGTTGACTTTATTTTTAATGTAAGAAGTTAATAATAATTTATATTAGTAATAATATATTTTTAACATAATAAAAAAAATTAAAATTAAAATTAATTTTTAGCCAATTTAAAATGACTTAAATTGAAATATTATTAAAAAAACCACACACGTTCTCAACTACTTAAATTAAAAAGTAGTAAAAAAAAGAAAATTTCTTTACCCACCTCCCTATGGGGGTCACCCCCTGCGAAAACCCAATTTTACCCCGCTTCGGAAATGCATTTCCGAAATATTTTTTTTTCAAAATTTTTTCAGACTTCGGAAGTGCATTTCCGAAAAAATCCCAAAAATTGGGATTTTGACAAATTCGGAGATGCATCTCCAAAACAACAAAAAAAAATCTAAAAAAATCCCAAAAATTAATTTTATAATATTAATTAATTCATATATCATAAATTTGATATAATTTATGAGTAATGAATAATAATAATTATATATTTTGATATAATTTATGAGTTATGAATAATAATAATTATATATTTCTATTCTAATTCATATTTTAAAATTTAAAATAATTTTAATTAAAATAATTTCACTTACAAAATGATTTATAATTTTTTATTTATATATTTATAATAATTATTATATATTTACAAAAAAAATTAAAAAAATGAGTGTTTTAATTTATATATTTATATATTTATATAATAATTATAATAATTATTATATATTTAGAAAAATTAAAATTATATTTATATATTTATATAATAATTATTATATATTAATTATAAATATATTTATATATTTATATAATAATTAAAAAAATTAAAAAAAATAGTGTTTTAATTTATAATAATTATTATATTATTATATATTTATATAATAATTATTATATTTTTATATATTTCACTTATAAAATTAATAATTATTATTATATATTTATATATTTCTATTCTGATTCATAATTAAAAATGAGTTATAAATTTTTATTTAGTTTAAAAAAATTTTAAAAAAAAATTGTCTTAATTTTATTTAAAGAATAAATTTTATATTTAATTCTAAATAATCAAAATTTAATTATGAAATTAAAATGTTTTTGATTTATATAAGTTAGTAAAATAATTTTTAACTTTAAAATTGTTTAGGAAATTTTGATTCACCTTCATTTTATTGATTCACCTTGATTTTATACCTATTAATTGTATTGATTCACTTTGATTTTAATTTTTTAATAATTATAGAATTCTTTCGGAAGTGTATATCCGAAACATTCCAAGACCAATTTGGTCTTGGAATATTTCGGATATGCATCTCCGAACACACCCCCTTCCCAACAAAAAAAGGATTTTTCGGAAATGCATCTCCGAAAACTCAGAAAAAAGTGATTTTGGAGATGCATTTTCGAAATATAGGGGCATTCTGGAAATTTCGCCAGGGTGGTCAAGAAGGTTAGGAGGTCTGTTAAGAAATTTCCAAAAAAAAATGCCAACCTCCATCCTCCATACTTTCAATTACTTAACTAAACCCTAAATAATTTTTTTTAGAAAAAGTTTAAAATATAACCTCCACGTTTTCACTCCACGTTTTCAATTAAGAAAATAGGATATTATTGTTATTATTATTTATTAAATCTTTAAAATATTTTATATAATAATTATTTAAATTCTTAGAGTTTGATCTATTGATGAAAAATTATCATGTGTAAATAGCTATAAAAACAGCAAAATGCTAGACAATGATAAGCAAGTCTCAATCTCAATATTTATAATTGTTTAAATTTTATGATTACAATGTTTAGATACTTGGGTATTCTCCAATACTTTACAATGTTATTGAAAAGTAAATTATGATTAAAAATCAATATTTGATTTGCACTTATTGTTTACAAATTAAACATTATAAACTGTCAAATATTATGATTTAAGGAAGAGTAAGATACAATTAGATCAAATCAACAAATCGTTGGACATTTAATTGACCAATTGGTTTGGCGTGATATAAAAAAAAAAAATACAGCCTTGCAACCTGTAAAACAAATAAGAAAGTATAGTAGAATGTACCAAAAAATAAAATTAAAACAAATCAAAACAGTAAAAATAATAATGTTGAAACTCTATATTGGACAATGTAGATTTAGAAAGTTTGAATATGAGAGAGGAAAAGTGGAAATAACATGTAAAAATAAAAAAGAAAATTATAGTAAAATGTACCAAAAGATGATAAATTATAAGAAAAGGGCCTAAAGACGACAGTTGGAGACACATATAATATAATAAATGTAATGCAAATTATATAAGGAGTGAATAGGGTTGGCAATGAATCAAACTAACTCGAAAATAGTTCGAAACTCGATTCGAAAATTAAATTGTTGAACTAGGTTCATGAACCAAATGAGCTGAGTATGAGATAAAAACTAAGTTCGTTAACTGAATGAGCTAAACTTGAACTTTACATAGTTCGACTCGTTAGGTTCATGAAATAATTATACAAATAAAATTAACATCGTATAAATTCCAACCTTATAACTTTTATCTTATTTCTATATTTTTTATTTAAAAAATATTAATTTAAAATGTCAAATATATATATATATATATATATATATATATATATATATATATATATATATATATATATATATATATATATATATATATATATATATATATATATATATATATATATATATATATATATATATATATATAAGTAGACTTAAAAAAATTACTTTTAAGTCTGTGAAATAAGCGACTTGAACCTAACAAGAGTAATCTAACGAGTTGAACCGAGATGTTCGTGAACTTCTAACAAGTCGAGTTTGAGCTGGAAAAAAGTTCGTGATAAACTTGAACTCGAACTCAAACTCGGCCAATTCTTAACGAGTCGAGTTTGAGCTGCAAAAAAAGTTCGTCTTAAACTCGAATTCGAACTCGAACTCGGCCAATTCTTAACAAGTCGAACTGAGCTGAGGCAAGTTCGACTCGACTCGACTCATTTTCAGCCCTAGGAGTGAAGATTGACTAGAGGGAGACTGGACAGTGAAGATTGATTTAAGAGAGTGGAGAGTGGTTTTTAAAATCATATGATTGGAGAAGTTATAATATTTTTATTTAATTAATTAATTTGAATTATATGTTTTTTTAATTATGTTATAAACGTGTGTCAGTTGTTTAATTTATTAAATAATTTTGTATTTCAAAAATTGTAATTTAATTAATTATTGATGAAAATCTGATTTAAAATAATGATTTACTATCATAGTAAAAATTGTATTCAAATTAGACCGGATTGTTTTAATTTATTCAGAACAGAATCAAATCATAATAGTGATTTGTTTGATATACCGTTTCAAAATTCTTAATTGTATCGAACGATTAAAAGTTTACTTTTCTTAAACTGAACCATTTATTAAAGAATTGAACCGTTAAACTATTTTTAATTTTTGTAAAAAATTAAAGCTTGTTTTTAGTATTTCTCATTTCAGTTTCAATTTGATTTGGTTCGATTTTAGTTTTTGTGCAGTTATAAAACTGTTTGTGGCTTTATGCAATATGGTTTAGTTCACTAACCAAATATAGCGATTCAGTTATTTTAACTTCAGTCCAATTCGATGTGACGGTTCGAAGTAAAATCAGTCTAAATTAATTTTATACATATATTTAATAAGGTGGCTTTTAGTAAGAGGGATCAATTAAGTCTCTCACCGTATTCCACTAAATTTGACCATTAAATTAAAATAAGTTTACATGATATCCTTAACACATGACACACTATATTTTTGTCTTATCTCTTTCTTAAATATATCAAACTTTCCCAACTACCTTCACAACCTTCATGAACGCTTCAACATGGAAATCACTAAAAAAATTATCAAAAGGCAGGTTGAGCCTAAAAATCTATAAATGGATAGAGGAATAAAAATTATGGGGATTAGGCCAAAAGCTCGAGACTTACATGTTCTAAAATTAGACAAACCTTGTAAGTTCTTAATATATGCATTCTTGATATCATTGTGAATGGTATCCCATCACGTATAATTTCTAAGAGTTATGTCTAAACTAGTTAAGATGTCACCACACTGATTACTTTTCCGATAACTACGGGAGGCCAAAAAATTAATAGAAGATATGCCCCTAAGACAATTGTGTAGTCTATTATGAATCTTCCATGGTACTAAGAAAACTAATTGTCATGCTTTTAAATCTTGGTTAAACAAAGAAAACTAATTGTCATGCTTTTAAATCTTGGTTAAACAAGAAGAACAAATTTGAAGGGGTTCAGAAACCAGCGGAGACAAAATTTGAGGGAAAGAAAGCTCAGGGTAGGAAATGATCTTGAAGTTATTATGGAACTAGTGGGAGATGCTAGCTTAGTTCTAGGAACTGTTTTTGAAATTATTTTGAAAGATACATTGGTACTGATTTCATGTTTGTTGATCATCTAACCAAGGGACTTAGACCCATTGTATTCAAATACCATGTTGAGAACACGGGCATTGCGAGTTCCTTTGATGCACTTGGTTAGTGGAAATTTATTCTTTATGTTATTTTGTTATCACGATGTATTTCATTTTGGACGCTTTAAGTGTTGGAGTCTCAAGTATTTTTTTTATTTGGAGCAATTGATAATGCAATGAATATTATTATTTGTCATTATTTATTTATATGTCAATTGGGACTCATTGTCATTGGGACCACAATGCTTGTGGTTGACACTAGTTTGGAGTTCGAGGCGTGGTTATGATTTTGAGCTTGGCATCTTTGGGACCACTATATCGATGGTTGATGTCATATTGGAGCAGAGGTATGATTTTGAGCTCGACATTGTCAGGACCACTGTGTCGGTGGTCGACGCCATATTAAAGCTGAGGCATTACGGTTTATAAAACCATGCAATTTCTTTGACTTTAATGCATTTGAGAGAAATTGCTAAGGGCCGATAAAGAAAATAACAGTTGGTTGTAGGATCACAGTGGCATGCTATTTTCTTGCCACACTCCACACAGATGACTAGTTGACAGAACCCGTAGTATTTGTAACCATGGAAGGTTTTATGTCAATGAAGGATATAAAAATCATTATGATTAAGTACTGCTTGGCTTTTGTTGGATAGAGTCATATTCTGATACTGCACTTGGAATCATGCATTTTCTTAAAATGGGGCCACATTTTAAATTAGTCATTAACTTAAGAGTCATTTTCAAATGTGTTTTTTAAAATTTAAAATCACACAACTGATTTTGCCTAAGTGGGAGAAAGTTAGATTTATCTAATATTTTGTGGGATGCAATCAATTGTTATTTTATAAGTTTGTGAAAAACGAGTTAATCATGATTTTGATGGAGGTGCATAAGTAGTTAGGCTCCTTTATTGATTAAGTGATCCTTTTAATTAAAATCTGAGTATCTGAAACCTGATTGGTGTGGACAAAAGTGTGGGCTTTAGCCCTTGGCCCATTATGGTTAAGTCTCCTCTCTAATCACGAAATCATAAGCATAACTGACGGCTCCACAACTTGTCCTATTGAGAATTGTGTACGGGAGTGTAAGATATAGAGGAAGACACTATGCCAAATTTGTCTTTTAGCAGCACCCCTACTAAAGCGCTTTTAGGAGAAAACGCTGGCATAGGTTTCGCTAAAAACAAAATAAAAAAACACGCAAAAAAAGCGCTCTTAAAGGGGGGGTGCGAAAGCGCTTTCTAAAAGCGCTCTTATAAGGGGGGTACGAAAGCGCTTTCAAAAAGCGCTCTTATAGGGGGGTACGAAAGCGCTTTCAAAAAGCGCTCTTATAGGTGGCTTATGAAAGCGCTTTCAGAAGCGCTCTTAAAGGGGGGGTACGAAAGCGCTTTTACCCTAAAAAGCGCTGGTAAAGGCAAGGCTACCAGAGCGCTTTCTAAAAGCGCTTTCATAGCTGTTTCGTTAATTAAAATTTTTAAAATCAAAATAATAGCTGTTTCATAATCCCTAATTTCTTTCACTGCCATTGCTGCCCATAACTTCATTACGAAGAACCATCGCTGCCCAGAACTCCATAAAAACTCCATAAAAACTCCTCAAAACCGTATCTCATCCTCAAAACCGCCCAGAAAAACAAATACGAAGAGAAGACAAAGTTAGAACGAAAAACAAACCCTGCCCAGAAAACGAATTCGAAGCTAGAACGAAGAACAAACCCTGCCCAGAAAACGAATACGAAGAGAAGACGAAGGTACACGATTTATAGTTCTGTTTTTGACATTTGAAAGATTAGTGTTTATAGGTATTTTATTCAGAAAACTAGATTGCTTTTGGCTTCTGTTTTTATAGAAATCTATATTAGGGGTTTAAAAAATAGTGATGAGTAATAGGTATTTTCTGATGATGTGTTCGTTTGATTTTGAATCCAACTCTGAATTCTGGAAAATTTCTCTTCCTCTTTTCTTTTGTTTTTGTTATTTAGTGATGATGTGAGTTCTAGTTTTGTGATGCATTTGTGTAGTTTATGTCAATGGTGATGAAGGTTAAAGGTTATTATAGTAATGGTGAAATTATAGTAAGGCAATTTCATGGGTTTATGGATGGTTATTTGGTTGTGGTACATGAGTGAAGTTAGAATTTTTTGAATTTGGTTATGGGTAATTGCAAGTTGGTTTGATAATTTCTACTTATGTGTATATAGGAAGCGTATCCGGTTTGATAATTTCTACTTAAGTGTTATTTTTGGCTTCTGGCTTCTGGCTTCTGTTTGATTCAATATTTTGGTTGTTTAATGAAACCATACATAATTTTATATAATAAGGCTTTTGTATGACGATATTATTCTTAATCTAAGTGTTATTTTTATGTTGAAACAACAAAGAGTTTTTTGTGGGTTTATTATTATTCTGTTAATTGTACTCTTGTTAGTTTTGGAGGTGTTATTCTTAATCTATTCTATAAATTGTATATACTGTTTGAGATTGCTTTTGCCTTGGATTATAATATAGCTTGGCTTCTGTTTTAACAGTGGCATAAGGGTTGGGTGTGGTGGTTTTCAAATTTTAATTTGTATTTGTACATCTTTTTCCGATTTTTTTTTGGTGTTCCATAAAAGTTTTGTTTGATTTTATTATGAATATTATGTCAAAATCATTGGTTCAGTTACTTTTACAGTTACTTTGAAGTCTCTGGTTTCTACTTCTAAAATCATTGTAGTTTGTGCTACAGTTTGCATATAGTTCCTTCACTTTTATGATATTTGTATTTAACTGCATCGTGTGTGTGTGTTTAATTTTACAGTTACTTTGAAGTCTCTGGTTTCTACTTGTACAAGGCCGATTCAAACCTACCCATTGTTAGACGCTGGCCTAAAGATCTAGAGGGGGGGTGAATAGATCTCACTAAGTTTTTACGGATTTTTCTACTGACTCGAGCGAAAGCGGTTCTGAATCGACTTGCGTCTATTCCGGACCGCTATTGCAAATGTCGTATGTGTTTCAA
The DNA here is from genome assembly GCF_029867415.1 of Vicia villosa. NCBI lineage: Eukaryota > Viridiplantae > Streptophyta > Magnoliopsida > Fabales > Fabaceae > Vicia > Vicia villosa. The sequence goes on along the minus strand of NC_081182.1, from coordinate 39,941,557 downwards.
AACCAAAAAGTAAGTGGAATTGATGGTGAAGTAATATGATGGCTAACCAATACGTTTAACAACTGAAAACCAATTAACTCCTAGATTGACAACTTTGATTTGCAATGCAGTAAGATTGGATTAAGCAAAAACACAAACACTTGGTGATACGTTCAAATTGATAGTGATTCAAGTTGTGGTGAATTGTGATGTTTGTGCAGAACTTGAATTCACAATTTTAACACTTGAATCGTTGATCAATTTTGCACTTATAACCAATTATGAACAGAAAGTAAAAGAGAAAGTAAAAGCGACAAGAACACGATATTTGTTTAGGCAGTTCGTCGATCGTCCTCGCTACGACTACGTCTGCCCCCAATTCCAAATTGAAATTGGGTAATCTTTCATTAATGTTGAAAGTAGTATATACAAAGAAGATAACAAAGCGATAAACGATAAACCAATTATGTCGATCCTTTGAATCTTCTTCCCCCTTAATCTTGAGCCAGATCAAGGTTATCCAAGAGCTTCACTTTGATTCCCTTCTGCAGTGTCTTGATTCCTTGAACTCCCCGTTCCTCAATCGTTACACTCAACCGAATCCTCAATGAACGCCTCTTGATAAAAACCCCCAAGAACCACCCGTCGTGGAGGACAAAACCCGCAGATTTTATTCACCAACAAACCCCACAAACCTTCACCCACTAGGAATCTTCAATTCCGTTCCATGGACGTTATCGAACTCATCACTAACCCGCAACGCAAGAATGATTATGTGTAATTGTGTTGGAGATGATGAAGAACGAAGATGAGAAGCGTTTGTGTATCTTTCAGTCGTTGGTGTTGCTTGAATAATTACCCTTGCACAATATATATGATTGCATAACAGTTAGAACCAAGAAAAACTGATTTTTGAACTTTCTTGATCAGTTAGGTCGACCACTTGTAGTGCTTAGGTCGACCTAACAGAGCTTGCAGAATTTTGCTCCCAGTTAGGTCGACCTGTTGAAGGAGTAGGTCGACCAGAATCCTCTTCTGATGCATTCTGGAGACATTTTCACAGATTAGGTCGACCTAGTTGATGTGTAGGTCGACCTAACAGGCTGGTATGTAGAATTCATCAATTTAGGTCGACCTAAATGATGTGTGAGTCGACCTAGCAGGGATATATGAATTTTTCTCCATTTTAGGTCGACCTGGGTTGATGGTAGGTCGACCTAACTGCTGTTTTTCTGCATTCTTCTTGTTTTGCTTGTGTTGAGGCAACCTATAAACATATAAACATAATGAGTTGACCTATGAGTGATCAATGCTTGCTTTTCTTTAAGTTTTCTGCTTCCGTCTTGTTGTTTGAATGCTTATTTGAGTTTGCCATGAATCAAAAACATCTTTGAGTGTGATCTTGTATTCACACCCATCCCCCACATCAAGTCTAACTCAGGTTACTATCCCTTTCTTCTTGCTTATAGTTTGTTATTTTCTGCTTATAGTTTATTGTTTATGGTTCTATTTAATATCAATTTAATGTCTCTCAACCAGTTTTTTGTTTTGTGGACTTATATTACCTTGAAATAAGGTAATGTCTTCTTTAAGAAATCGGGTATTCTGATTAGGTATTCTGATTAGGCATCCTATTATTCACACTTTATAAGATCTCATTAGGTATTCTGATCAAGACATAATGATGATAGCTATTTATTATCTTGACATAATTCCTTAGTACCTGATAGAGAAACCAAGAAGCATTTGTTTAGCTTAGTTAAGACATGGATAAGACATGGATAAGACATGGATGAATTCAAACCGATTGTCGAAAGAGTACGAGAAAGGGGTATGGGAATTCGTTGAGTTTGCGGTTGCGCACTCCGAAGACCCGATTCGAATGCCGTGTCCTTGCTTGGGTTGCTGTTATGGGGGTAAGGTTGACGGGAATAAGTTGGCATCCCATTTACTACGGTTTGGAATTGATAGAAGTTATACATGTTGGACAATGCATGGTGAGAAAAGTAACGGGAATGCTGAGTCGAGGTGTAATAGGAAGTATGCTTCAAACGACGATTGCACAGACACATACGATTGCGATCGAGTCGAAGAGATTGCAGAAGCGCTTGAAGAAGATCTTGAGGATTGTCCCAAAATGTTTGAGAGGTTGGTAAGCGATGTAGAGAAACCATTGTATGATGGTTGTTCAAAATTCACGAGATTGTCTGCGGTGTTAAAGTTGTACAACTTAAAGGCGGACAATGGATGGTCGGATACAAGTTTCACAGAGTTATTAGCCCTTATGAAAGATATGCTACCAAAGGATAATGTTCTTCCCAATCGCACGTATGAAGCCAAAAAGATGTTGTCCTCTATTGGCATGAGCTATGATAAGATACATGCATGTCCAAACGTGTATTCAATTTTGGTTTATTCAATTTGTACCGATTGTTTTATTCAATAGTATAGTACTTATTCAATTTTGGTGCATATTCTCGTTTTGTACATAACTTTTGAACCATGTATCCGTTTGTCGACTTCTTTACATGTAACTATACTATTTTGACGATTCCGGAGCTGCTCATGCACTTATCTTTACATTTCGGGACTGTTTTTTATCGGTTTTGCTTCTGCCCGTAATCAAAAGTCGGGCTTAGGGTCTGAATTTCGGAAAACCGACTTTATTTTTGAGTCCGTGGGGACGTTTTACCATAGCCATGTAAATTTCGTTCAATTCCGACAACTTTCTTTTTTGACGCTTATTTTGATTTGTACCGATTTCGTTTCCGATTTACTTGTACATGCATGGTTTGACTTCCATTTGACTTGTATAGATTGTTAGCTTATTAATAGTGTACTAATGTGCTTTAGTTTGTTTGATACAGGTTCAATGACTCCGGATAGAGATTGTTTGATTTGTAAGTGGGATCGTTCTAAATATTATCGTATATTTATATATTTAATTATTTGTGAGATTGATCTAAATATATGCTTTTATATTTTTGTTAGATCAATACAAGTGTTCCGAAGTCAACGAGACGCACATGTATCCCGGACTAAATCAAACAACATTACTTGGATCAAAGTGCAGGTACATTATTTTTCACAATTTTGCTTATAATATTTATGCTACTTGATAAAACAAGACAACTATAAAATCTTATTTGTTTTTCTATGTAGTGTCCGATACAGCGGAACAGTTCAGACTGCAGATACTTTGTTTTGAGGTTTATGAAAGAAATCCTTCAAATGAATCAATTAGAGATTCCAATCATGGTATGGATTTATAACTTAATTAGATAACTTCTTATAATTTATTACATTTAACTAAATCATTCATATTATGTTTTTATTCTGTAGTACTTTGACGAATTCCGTGCTGCTTCTTACACGAAACTTAAGTTGGAAGCAATCAAAGAGGAATTGTGTCAATTTTATATTCATCAGCTATTCATGTAGTAGGATTTGTGTCGATTTGAAGAGAATATTATAGTACTCTAGGATATATGGTTACTAACTTTGTTCATATTGTTGCCAATTAATATTTGAAGTATAATATTGTTGATGTTAGAGATTTAGTTTGATTGACATAATGATGTATATATATATATATATATAATTTTGGATATTATAATGGTATTATATTAATATACATATAGTCCTACCTATGGTTGAAAATATATCGTCGAAAATATATTACAGGTCGAAAATATATTACAGGTCGAAAATATTACAGGTCGATCTGGGAGGCTGAAATTATAGGCTGCACTTTAAAATATCTCATTTAGCAACGACAGCGCTTTTAAAAAGCGCTCTTAAAGGTCCACATACCAAAGCGCTTTGTTACAAAAAGTGCTGCCAAAGATTAAAAAAAAAGAAAAAAAAACGCAACCTACCAAAGCGCTTTTGGAAAAGCGCTCTAGTAGGGGGGCTACCAGAGCGCTTCTTCCAGCAAAAGCGCTCTTATAGGGGGTCTACCAGAGCGCTTTTTCCAGAAAAAGCGCTCTTATAGGGGGGTCTACCATAGCGCTTTCTGTAAAAAGCGCTCTTATAGGGGGGTCTACTAGAGCGCTTTTTCTGAAAAAAGCGCTCTTATAGGGGGGTCTACCAGAGCGCTTTCGTAGCCTACGCCAGCGCTGGCTTTGGCAGCGCTTTAAAGCGCTGTTAAAGGCCAAAAAAAGCGCTTTTGTTTGTCTTCCGTGTTGTAGTGAGATCTAGTCATTCATCTTTTCAAGATTCTGAATCAATGTGACAAGATCAACAACTCATACTCTCAAATCATATCTTCAACAAATAAGTATTGATGTTCTAATTTCATATAACTGATCAACGAATTTTTCCGCTCCGCTTACATGTCCCATAAAGCTATATAGTTCCAAATAAAAACATGCTATGCCTTCTAAAAAGTTCATATATGGTTTGAAAAAAAACATCCAGAAATTGGTACTCTAAACTTTCTCAAGCACTTATAGAATATAGTTTCAAAGAGAGTAGAACTGATCATAGTCTTTTCACCTACTTTCATGATTCCATATTCTTAATAGCTTTGGTATAAAATGTAGATCTATGACCCAAGTTTTGAGTGAAATTATTTTGCTCAAAAGTCTACTATCTTCCATACAAATTCCATGTTATAGTCCAACTATTTACATAGTGATAATCAAGTAACTATCCATTTAGTAACTAATTATGTCTTTTATGAAATAACCCAACATATTAAAATTGATTCTCATTTTATCAAATAACATATACAAACAAGATCTATTTGGAGTGTTTATTTGCCATTCTAACTGCCTATACAATTGACCCAAACAAATATGAATTACTCCAATAAAAATCTGTGTCTGTTGCAACATTTATCACACTTTTGCACCATACAACTATCTAGTGTGTAAAATAGAAAGTAGGCATAAAGTAGAAAGAAATAATGAATGGCCAGCTTAGCAGGTAGACAAATAGAGAGTGTAAAGTGGGAGAGGGGGCAGCAAGGTAGCATAACATTGAAGATCCCTTGCAGCGTTGGACAGTATAGCCTATTTGCTGTCTCTCACTACTATAACTCTCTTCATTGCTCCACTACTATATTCCAATTGCTCGCCACATAATGAGAGCAAACAGCATCAAAATCATTCATATTTATTCCATTAACTATTGCTCTCCAGCAAGCAAATATCAGTTTCAATTAAAATTCAACTGATCAGTCATGTTAAATTAATTCAATTAGTAGTTGTGCAGAAACACCAGACTATAACTGATCAGTCGTGTTAAACTAACTCAGTTAGTAGTTGTTCAGAGACATCAAATTATTAAAGGACACGAGACTCAGACTCTTGAAACGCAAAAAAAATGAAATGATCTTAAAAAAACTTAATATGGATATGATCCTTTCAACAAAGATAAAATCGGATATTTTCTGCGATCAATTCTTATAGCTGAATTTGAATCCATAACACACAATTACAACAACACTAGACACATACGTTTTCTCTGCTTAAGAAGATTTGTCTCCAAGCAGAGTATTTTTTTATCAACTTTCCCTCTCATAGTTAAAATTACAGAGTGGAATCATCAAATCCCTAAACAAAACTAGTCTATTCAATCACACCAGTATTTAAAAAAAAGAAGTTATAATTATAAAATTAGAATCAACAAGAGTGAAAAATCAGAGCATGAGGAAGACGATGCTGATGATGGTTAACGTTATGCTGATTACTATGACTCGATTCTTTCTCAATTCGCCAACGAAGATGAAGAAAATCATCAACGGAACACGGAAGTTTGAGAGGACCATTGGTGTGGTAGCCATAAACATCGTAGGCTTCATCGAGAAGAGTCTTGAAAAGTGGATGGTAAAGATAAGAGATAGGGATGAGGAATTTCTGAGAAGATGAACCGCCTTCTTCTTCTTCCTCTAAACCTACTTGCACTGCCAGCCAGCCTTTCTTCACTTTCATTTTCTTATCTTCCTGCATGGTGTGGTGTTTTGATGTGGTTGGTAATTCCTATAATGTTGGTGAAGAGAGAATGAGAGCGTGAGACTTTGAATGCTAAAGTTAAAGGAAAGAGCCTTAATTTATATAGCAATATTAATACGAATTCACATTTTTTTTAAATTTTTTATTATATATTTTTGGGTGTTAAAAATTAAAGCAATATGTATAAAATTTATGCTTTAAAAATTAAGGCTATATACTAAAATCTACTTCCGACTTTCACATAATTTAACTATGACGACTAATTATAATATTGATAGATATTGTTAACGTCTCTAAATGAATGAGCGACTGACGACGATGTCAATACATTAAAATAACTTTTAAATTCAAAAACTTCATATGTACATAATTACTTAGAAAAATTTGCAGCAGTGCAAATTTGAACGTGCGATATTTCATTTTTTTGATTTTTAATTTTAAGAGGTGAAACCTCGACAATTAAATTATTTGTGGAACAACTAAAAACCAGATAAATCATGTTTAGGAGAGTGTTCCTTCTCACCCACATCTTCCTATACATGAAGATTACTACTTGAGAGATTGCTTAAGGATGGGAGTCCAATTTCAATGGTGGTGGGGACTAAGCAATTTGGTGGTGGACACTTACGTGTGGCTGTGTGGCGACCCTTGTGAGAGTGGGAAGGTAACAATCAACAGCTAAGTCAATTAGTAAAGTATAAGAACAACTCTTAGAATGAGTTAGGGATGGAGATAGTGACAGGACTTGTTTCCTTGCTAATTCTCAAATCATAAATAAATAGCCTCATGGATTTTATTGTAAACTACTAACAAACCCGTGTATACGCACGGGTTCTGTTTGGTTACGTGAATTTGGATACATCATTTATTTTAAATAAAAATATTAAAAAAGAAAAAAATTTAGATAAATAATTGATTATTTCGTATATAAAAATATTTAGATTAATAATAAATTTTTTCCCTTATACCATTTTTCGATTTAAAAAATTTAATCATAAATACCATTTCTCGTATATAAAAATATTTGGATCAATAATAGATTTTTTTTTCAACTTCATTTTTGTTTAGGTATCATTTACAAAAATATTTGGATCAATAGTAAATTTCATATATAAAAATATTTAGATCAATAATTTTTTTTCCCGTATACCATTTTTGAATAAAAAATATTTGGGTCATAAATACCATTTTTCGTAAATAATAGATTTTTTCTGTATACAAATATTATTTTTGTTTAGGTATCATTTACAAAAATATTTGGATCAATATTAAATTTTCATACATTAAAATATTTAGATCAATAATATATTTTTTCCTGTATACCATTTTTGGATCAAAAATATTTGATCATAAATATCATTTCTCGTATATAAAAATAATTAGGTCAATAATAGAGTTTTCCCGTATACAGACTTCATTTTTGTTAAGGTATCATGTAAAAATATATTTGGATCAATAGTAAATTTCGTATATAAAAATATTTACATCAATAGTAGATTTTTTCTCGTATACCATTTTTGAATAAATAATATTTGGATCATAAATAATATTTTTCGTAAATAATAATACAAATATTATTTTTATTTAGGTATCATTTACAATAATATTTGGATCAATATTAAATTTTCGTATAAAAAAATATTTAGATCAATAATAGGCTTTTTCCCGTATATCATTTTTTGATAAAAAATATTTGATCATAAATACCATTTCTCGTATATAAAAATATTTAGATCAATAACAGATTTTTTCCCATATACGGAGCTCATTTTTGTTTAGGTATCATTTACAAAAATATTTGGATCAATAGTAAATTCCGTATATAAAAATATTTAGATCAATAGTAGATTATTTTCCCGTATACCATTTGGAATAAAAATATTTGGATCATAAATACCATTTTTTGTAAATAATAATTTTTTTTCCATATACATATATTATTTTTATTTATGTGTCATTTACAAAAATATTTGGATCAATATCAAATTTTCGTATATAAAAATATTTAGATCAATAATAAACTTTTTGGCCTATTCCATTTTTGAATAAATAATATTTGGATCATAAATAATATTTTTTGTATATAAAAATATTTAGATCAATAATAGATTTTTTTCCCGTATACAAACTTCGTTTTGGCCAAATTCAAGAGATTCAAAACTCAAACAAACTTCGTTTTTGTTTAGGTATCATTTTCAAAAATATTTGGATCAATAGTAAATTTCGTATATAAAAATATTTAGATCAATAGTAGATTTTTTTCCCGTATATCATTTTTGAATAAAAAACATTTGATCATAAATACTATTTTTCGTAAATAATAGATTTTTTACGTATACAAATATTATTTTTATTTATGTATCATTTACAAAAATATTTGGATCAATATTATATTTTCGTATATAAAAATATTTAGATCAATAATTGATTTTTTGAATAAATTTTTACCGTATATCATTTTTGATTAAAAAATATTTCGATTATAAATATCATTTTTCGTATATAAAAAAATATATATCAATAATAATTTTTTTTTGGTGGAAGAAAGAAGTGAGAAAGTGATGAAAGAGAAAAAAAAATAGAGAATTGAGAGAGATTTGATAAGTTTAATAAAATATAACAGTTGTATTATTTTAATAATAAAATTACGAACTTTATTGTGCAAAGACCAAAAAACCACAATTTTAATTTGGTGACAAAAAATCAAATAAGAGTATTTTTTACTTTTCCACAACCATTAATTTTCTTATATTATAGATATGAATACTCAATTTAGTGTCTCAGATAGAATAATATTGAATTAGTGACTACATTATCAATTTTACCTTAATTTACTCTCTAAATAAATGTTATGTTAGTTACATTTATATTATTTTCAAACATATTAAATAGTATTTTATTTTTTATGTATTAGATAGTAAATTCAAGCTAAGACACCTATCATTAAAGTTACTAATTATGTCAATAGTATTTTTAATTTGTATTACTATTAACAGTAGTTTATTAAATATATACTAATTATTGTTATTGTACTTTCCGTACTTCTTTTGTTGGATTATGTAAATATGCTTTTCATTTTCAGTAATAATAGTATTTCTTATTTATTGAAATGAATAAATCCGAAAATTAATATTTTATTTATTTTTAAGAGCTTTTTTAAAGAGATTATGAATATTTTGAGAATTAATTATTAACTTCCCAGTCTAAATAAGGTTAAAAATTAATCGTTACGTTACTAAAAAAAGTTACTTACTGGCTATATATAAATGTTTTCTAATTTAATATGTTTAATTAAGCTGTATATATGCATATTGGTTGTTATAATTATAAACAATATTTATTAGCTTTAGTTACAGTTTTATAAGTAATTCACTTCATCTTCGTAATAATAACAAGGCTAAATTACATTTTTAGTCCCCTGTTTTGGTATTTTTACGATTTTGGTCCCCCTATTTTCTTTTTAAACAGTTTTAGTCTCCCATCTCAATTTTGTTCATAAACAGTGCATGGTCCGTCCATGAACAGTACATGACCGTACATGAAAAGTACATGAACAGTTGATTCAAAATTGGGATGGACCAAAATCGTAAAAATACCAAAACAAGAAGACCAAAACTGTAATTTAATAACAACATGAACTCTTTATCATTTGAAGTAGAGATGCAAACCGCATTGAATCAAACCATAAAAATAGCTAATTTAGTTTTTAATAATAATTTAATTAATTATTAAAACGGTTTCAATTCATTTATAAACTGAAATAAAGCCTGCGGGAAAGATCCGTGCTATTGAGACTCCTAGAACCCGATTGCTATTTTTGGACAGGTTGAACAAACTAAACTACAAGGGGGAGGGTATCACCTATGAACCTCATGCAAGTCTTTAAACCTAAGGCTACTTGTGTCGTTTGTTTGTATTCATTATCTAACAACTTGATTTCCTGGCAAGTTTTGTTTGTACTCTAACAACTTGAACTCTTTGCAGGATTTACTTGTCCTTATCACCTTATGCTTTTACTCTATGCACAACATCCGCATACCATCTTGTCATCATATAGCATGTTAACTAACCCTTTTCAAGGATCTTAGGTATTTATAGCGCATAATTTCAAGGTTCTATTATGGAAGGATTATCAAGAGCCAAATTTCTATCAAGGGGCAATAGGATTTATTTTCCTCTAGCCAGATGCTTTCAAACTCAAAAGTACAATATCCTGAATCAGAGGTTGTGACCCACTTAATATGGTGAGCTGGTTTTTTTATAAAAGGACGTTCAAAGATGAAAGTCAAAGTTCACCTACAACCAAATTCAGTTTTAATGTTGCAAACTATATCCCATAAAGATCCTTGAAAACATTGCATATGCATACCATCTCATAACATTGCATAACAGGTTTCCACAACAGGTTTCTCATCTTCTCGCTGTTTATTTCAGCTGAAATGGCTCTCGAACAAACTGTCAAAGATCTCGAGACTCGGAATACCCAGTTCCAAGAGATGATCCTAAATCTGGCTAAGGGGTAGGAAGAAATGAAGGCACTTTTGGCTGAGAAGAAGAAGAAAAAAAATCAAGAAGATCAGTTGGTGTCATCAACATGGGAAGAAGATTCAGAGACCCAGCTAGAAAAGCCAAAGAAGTTGAGATCCCTGAAGACAGTGACAATGATCAAGAGGATCATGCTAGCATCAAGACAGATGTGAGAAGCAACCATGGTTCTCTCAAGCCCTCTGAGGAAGAAGAGGATTCCTACCATGAGAATGAACATGCTGATGAGAAATACAAGTTGTTAGAATAACGTATGAAGGCTATGGAAATCCAGAAAGTACCTGGGCTGGATTTTGAGTAATTAGGCCTTATTGCAGGGGTTGTTATCCCTCATAAATTCAAAACTCCGACCTTCGCTATGTACGACAGTGTTTCCTGTCCTAAGCTGCACTTGAGGTCTTATGTAAGGAAGATTCAGCCTCACACTGCTGACAAGAAACTGTTGATTCATTTATTTCAAGAGAGTTTGTCTGGAACGCAATTGGAATGGTTCTATCAACTAGAAGGGACCAATATTCATACATGGGAAGATTTAGCTGCTGCTTTCTATAAGCAATACCAATACAACGCTGACCTCGCACCTACCGGTATGCAATTACAAAGTATGTCCATGGGACCTAAAGAAGGCTTCAAAGAATATGCCAAGAAGTGGAGAGATTTGGCAGGCAGAGTTCAACCTCCTTTGGCTGACAAAGAATTGGTTGATATGTTCATGAGTACGCTGACTGGTCCTTTCTATAGTCATCTACTTGGAAGCTCTTCATCTGATTTCACCGATTTGATACTGACCGGAGAACGGGTAAAAAGTGGAATCCAAAAAGCGATAAAATTCAAGTGGCTTTATCTTCTAATGTCACAAAGAAGCCGTATAGTGGGAAGAATAAATCAAACATTTATTATATTTTTATTAATTTGTTTGTGAACATTGAGTTGAATATTTTTATTAGAATCAATTACCATATATAAAAAAATTAATAGTTCTTAAATAATTAGACAACGTTCTTCGAAAATTAATATATTGTCTAAATAAATAATTAGATTGTTAATTATAAAATAATCATATTATTGGTAAAAAACTTAAAAAGTGCAAATAGGCTTTATTGAATTTTAAAAAAAAAAATATAGAAAATATTGCGGGTGATTATTAAAAGATAAGAGAGTGTATTTTTTATCCTCTATTAAAATTAATTTTTTTATTTGTAAAAAATAAAAATAAAATATTTAATATTTATGATATATTTTATTTTAATCTTAGACATATGCAAATCAAACTTATAATAAAATAGAGTATATTTTTTAAAAAAGTTATAATATTTATTATAAAATAACTACATTATTTATAAAAGATCTAAAAATGCAAATGAGTTTAAGTTACAAATGAAAAAAACTTAATATTTTATGTTGTATTTTAATGTGAAAAAGAAGAAAACGATTCCATGAATTTATAAACGGGGATGAAATTAAATTTAAAGATAACAACATCATTTTGTTTTTATAAAAATTGATTCAATCAATTATTAAGTATGGTTTATTTTATACCATTTTAATGTCATATTTCATCTTATATTATATGTTGTATTTTAATTTAATATTAAAAATATGCAAATAAAAAGTTGCACATATTAATATATAAATAATATCTTTAAAAAAATAAATCTATTAATTTAATTTATAGCCCTTTTTTATTTAAAATATGCTAAAAATTTTACGAGCACTTATAATAAGAGAGGGGTAGAGATGACAATGACCCGAATTTAAACAAAATACCATAGTATTTGTTCCCAAGTCAATAAAGTAAATCGATAACAACTTATAATAACCAAGTTTTAAAACAAAAATACCAAATAAATCAACATTTTAAGAAAATTACCCAACTAACTATGTTTGAGTATTTTTTCCACGTAGGCGCCATGTGGAATGACGTCTCCTATTTTTTAAAAAAGAAATTTTCAGTTACCTGCGGAAATATTTAATGTTTGGTCTGCAGGTATATCCACAGGTAAAGCCGCAGGTAACACAAAACTGCAATTACCTACTAATCGTTAGTTGGTTCAGTGGTGATTGGCGCTGAATTTGGTAGGGAGAACCACGGTTCGATCCCCCGCAATTGCGATCGGGAGGGGGCTGAAACCACTTGATGCCAGAACTGACCCCTGAACCGGACTAAACCGGTGGTGATAAACCAAAAAAAAAAAACTGCAATTACCTACAAAATTTAAAAAAAAAAAGGAGGCGCCACTCTACATGGCGCCTACGTGGAAAAAATATCAAAAAATGATTAGTTGGGTTTTTTTTTTTGAAATGTTGGTTTATTTGATTTTATTTAAAACCTAGTTATTAAAAAAAATCTTCGAAGTAAATCACCTATATTATATATTTATTATATATCCATATACTATAATTTTCTTGTTCTAATTTTTAAAATTATATTTACTTTAATTAATATAATTTTGTTGTTGTACATGACAAAATATTATTACTTTTTAATTAAATTAATATTTATAAGACAATTATAATTTAAAAATATATATATTATATATATATATTTCTTAGTTAAATTAAATTTATTTATTATTTATAACAATATTATGTGACCATGCAAACACATGGGTAGATGACTATTTAATTATTTCATTTATTTTTCTACTAAAATATACATTTTAGACGAACGGAGAGTATTTAATTTGTATATCTTTTATATATATTTTTTAATAATTATTATATTATATTTATTTACTATTTATAGTAAGATAGACACATGTCTCAATATTTATACTTAATATTAACTAGATGTTGACCCGCGCATTGCGCGGGAAGAATTTAAAATGTTTTTTTATCTTAAACTTTTTAAAATTATAATTTATTAAAACTACAATGTTTATAAATTTAAGAATCTTGAAACATGTTCTTCTATATTTTTTATTTATTTTATCTTTTGCATATAATATTTATAATTTCTTTGAGTTTAAAATTATACAATTTAAAATAAAGATGTTTTTAACAATATAGATACCTAATTTCTTGAAATAAATATTTTTAATTGTGGATTAAGAAGGTTGGATATAATAATTATTAATTAAATTTTTTATTGATGTGATTTTACCTATAATATATATTGTATAAGATATCGAGAAAACAAATTCGAGTTATTAGTGACCTGAGATGAATATTTTTGTAGGTCTAATTCTTTCAATTTTTTAGAGCAACATTGTAATATATTATTAAAATTGTTAATATGATATAATTTATTGGACAAAAGAATTTAGGTCATATTCAATATATTATACTTCAAATTTGAAGAACAATAATGATATATTTTATTTATTTTTGGTAAAAAGTAGTGACATATATAATTGCAATAAAATGACTACTACAGTCAAATTTAAAAAACTAAAATTTATAATAGACTAAGTAAATAGTCAAATAAAATAAATAGGAAAAATATGAAGAAAGTAACTTCAATATCTTAATATATTAATCAGTTTTATATCTTTTTTTTGACAATAAATATGAAAGATTGTGTTTCCTACATATGATTTCTTGCACATTAGTTTAGGCTATTTACAATAGAGTTTTTAAAGTGTTAAAAATAAGCATATTATATACACAATTAAATTTTCACGTGTTCAGATTTTTAACAATGAGGAGGTGGAGAACATCAACTCATTTGATTCTCATAAACAATAATTTCAATAGAAACAAATATTGAGTAGACTTATTATTTAAGTGTCAATACATAATTACACTCTACCCAGATTTACCTCCAATCTCTTGCATTTACCTATTTCAAAGAAAATATAATTTTCATTGTTTCTTCTTGCAATATCCTATCTACCTTAAACCTGCAAAAACATATAATGTATTTAATATGAAAATAAAATAATGAGTGAAGACCCATTTTGGTCCCTCACAAATATTACACGAGTCAAATTAGTCCTTCACAATAAAATAGACTCAATTTAATCCCTTATAAAATTTAACCGGGTCATATAAGTCCTTCTGTTAATATTTTTTTCAAACCGGTTTTTCCTAGTTTTAAACAGTGATTGGATTGCCACGTTGGATTTTATTTTATTTTCATTTTTTAAATTTTTATTTTTAATTTCATTTTTAAACAATTATAAATTAATAATATAAAAAAGCCAGACTTGAACTCTGGCCCATGTGGTTAATCTTAAACAATTCTAAATTTAAAATAAAAAATACAAAATTTATATTAATATGGTCTCGAACCTAAGTCTCTTCGGATTAAATGACAGTCAATTTAATAAAATAGAAATTAATTTGTCTATTTGTAAATGACAATCACTTTACTAACAATAGAAATTGATTTGTCTAGTTGTTATTGATAGTCACTTTACTAACCGTAGAAATTGATTTGTCTAGTTGTAAATGATAATCACTTTAGTAACAATAGAAATTGATTTATCTAGTTGTAAATGATAGTCATTTTACTAACAATGGAAATTGATTTGTCTTGTTGTAAATAATAGTCACTTTACTAACCATAGAAATTGATTTTTCTAGTTGTAAATGATAGTCACTTTATTAACGATAGAAATTGATTTGTCTAGTTGTAAAGTGAGAATCAGTTAACTTAAAGGGACTTGGATTTGAGACCTCATAGATAAAAATTTATGTATAAAATTTGTTAATATTAGTAGAAATCATGAAAATTACTTATTTAAAAATTACTTTATAAGAAATAATTTTGGCTTTTTTGATATTATTCATTGATAACTGTTTAAAAATGAAATTAAAATTAAAAATTAATTTAGTATTTAAAAAATAAAAAATCCAACGTGTCAGTCTCATCACGGTTTAAAGTATGAAAAGAACCGGTTTAGAAGTAGAAAAAACCGATTTGAGAAAAATATTAGCAAAAGAACTAATATGATCCGGTTAAATTTTGTAAGGGATTAAGTTGAGTCAATTTTTTTGTGAGGGACTAATTTGACTCTTGTAATATTTGTAAGGGATCAAAATGGGTCTTCACTCTAAAATAATTTAGTATGAGATTTAATAATAAGATAAGCTAATCTACAAATTATTTTTGAAATAATTTGCACAACTCATTAAAACACACAAATCTTTAAAACATTGCAATGAAAGAAGAACTTCGGATTAAAGTTGTTATCGATAATAGACATAGTGAAAAATTCTAAAAAAATAGTGAATAAGTGAAATGGGTATAGAAGTGAATAAATAATGAATGTGGGATTAAAGGTGTTTATAAAGGTGTGGAGGAATGTAAAGGGACAAAAGTAATTCAAAGGTTTAAGTTATAAATTTATCACCAATTAACCTTTTTTTAAAGCGGTGGACTTAATACAATAAATTTTAAATTATTAATTATAATAAATGTAATAATAACCCATCGCTACATATTATTCCAAGAAAAAATCAAATAACTGTCATTAATTTTATGTATAATATTGAACATATAATTTTTTAAACCGTAGAGTATAATCTAAATAAAACAAAAACGGTGGATTATAATAAATGCTACAATTATGAATTTTATTAAAAACAAAATTTAACCATCATTAATTGATTCTCTCATATTAGAAATCTAGCGTGTGATCAGTTTTATAGTTAGTCTTTTTTCAATTTTTCCACACTAACTCCAAATTAATTTTCTTTATTACTAATTAAATTTTGTTAAAACGGTGGAGTATTATTTCAAACAAAAAAAACGGTGAAGTACATTAATTTTTTGATTTTATTCTTTATCTATGATCATTCACTCATTTATTACATTAATATAAAATTTTAATTAATAAATTGATTGATTACTATTTTTATTAGGGTCTTGCTAACGAGTGCCCCAGAGGCACTCTTTAAGCATTCCTTATAAAGAAAATATTACTTAAATAAATTATTAATTTTAACTTCCAATGCATTGAATACAAGTAATTTCAATAAAACAAACTTTGTTATTCCTTAAAAAGAGTTAGTTATTTCCATTTCTAAAACATTAAATGTAAGTATTGCTTACGTTTTTAAACTATTAACCAGTACCCCTGGGGCACTCGTTAGCTTTACCATTAAAAAAAATATATGCTCAACTATTGTGCCTAAAATTAATAACAATAATTTGATTTTTTTTCTTTTAATAATATGTAGTGATCGGTTGTCATTACATTTATCATAAGCAATAGAAAGACAAGTATATGAAAAGTTTAAATTCGGCTATCCTAGATATATTCTCATTATCTTTACTATTAATAGTATTAAATTATAAAAGAAAAGGTTAAGCTTTTTTTAACTTGTAGTAATAAATAATTAACGTGAAAAAAATAATAAAGAAATTTTAAAACATATACTTGAATACTATTTTTCTAGCCAAAAGAATTATGATCAAATGAAATTGTAAGTAAGATTATCTTTTAGCTTAATCAAATATATAGGGTTCGACTATATATTGATAAAGTAGTGGGTTTAAATAGTAGTGTATTAGTTATAATTTAGTAATTATTAAAATGAAAATTATTTTTTATTTTTATATATTATCATCATTTTAGTATATTATTTATTTTTATTATTACTATTATTTTAATTATTAATATTGTGTCAATTATTAAATAATATTAATTGTTACTTATTATTTATATTATTAAGGTTAATATTATTATTATTATTATTATTATATTTTTAATTATTATTTATTCTATTATTATTATAATTATTATTTATTTTAATATTGAGTTTGTATAATTAGGGTTTGTATTTAGAATTATTTTCAATTGACATGTGGCAAAAATTGTTATCAAGATGACATGTGGCTAGGGTTGCCATCATGACTTCTTTACATTTATATTAAATAGATTATAATTTCTTTTATTATTTTTTAGTAAAGGAGAATATATTCCTATATTATATTTATTTATAATTTTTTAACTACACTGCGAGATCCAAGCGAACTTACGGGTGTAAAGTAATTGAAATAAAACAAGACACCCAAGTGGCTATTATTATGGATTATGTATTCCACATAATAACAAAGCTAGGAAAAAAAAAAGTAAAAACGAAGGAAAAAAACAAAATACAATTCCGTTTGCATGTTCATCAAAGATCAATGAGATGTGCGATGGTGCAGAGGCAACTTTCCAAACTTGGTGAGCATCTACCCTCTAAAAAAACCTTTATCAATACAAGCCCAGTGGCATATAATATCACTGCATTCAGTTCCTTCTGTTTCTATCACCATCTCTGCATTCTTCCATCAATTAGATATTAAGATTAACACAAAGAAATATATATTTTAAAACTTTTTGTTTTTATTTTTTGAATAAAATCATATTTTTAAAATGAATTTATTGTTTCATAAAACACTTTTGTCCTCTTCTTTTAAAATGTTTGTATTTTAATATTGATAAGAATAATTTATAATTAATTAAACTAATAATAATTAGAAAGTATAATTAAAAATTAAAATTTAAAATGTATTGGTTCACACTAAAATATAAATTATTTTATAAAAGAGAAGTAAGACTTACGAGAACAAAGGATAATAAGCAAAATGAAAAACAACCTAAAGTGTGTATTGTTCATGATTGCCCATATTTTGTACAATCTTCAGCTATCTATTTATAAAAGTGGAGGGTGTAAACACTTATTAATTTTATTTCGCAGTTGGTGTTCTTTCTATTTGACATTAGTTACAAGTAATTTATTACAACTCTTCCAACATGCAAAACATATGCACCTCTTCTATACTCTCTTAGAGATGCTCCATGAATATAAGAATTAATTAGAGGTAATCATGTTTGAATTTTTTTTTTAAAAACATAAAAAAATTTGGATAATAAAATAAAATAAATTTGGATAATAATTTGGCTTTTAAAATTTGTTCTTTCGGTTTGACATCAATTACAAGTAATTTATTAGAACTCTTCCAACACCCAAAAGGTAATCATGCTTGAAAAAAAATAATTTAAAAAGGTAAAAATTTTAGGATACTAAAATAAAATTTATTTTTGTAACAATTTTTAAAATAAACAAAAAATTGTATGTAAATGAGCAAAGGGTATTATATACAATGAAGATAATATTAAAATTACAAGGAATCAATGTCGGTCCAATCGATATAAAGGTTCCGTTCTAATTTAAAAAATAGATCGTAGTTTAAAATATAAATACAATTATAATAATTTAAAAAGACACATGAAAAATACAATTATATATTAATTGATAATTTATTTAATTATAATTATTGTTAGTTTTGATTTATCTCAATTTATATATATATATATATATATATATATATATATATATATATATATATATATATATATATATATATATATATATATATATATATATATATATATATATATATCATAGCATCTTTTTAATTTATTGAATTTTTATTATATTATTTTATTTATTTCGATTAATATTTAAGAAAAAATTTGAACCTTTTAAAATTTGAGACCTCCCAAAATTTAAGGTCCTTTGTTCTAATACTTCTTACACTTACCCATGGTCGGACCTGCAAGGAATTAGCAAGAAAGTAAATTATATAGAAATTATTTTATAAACAATAAAATGTCGCTTTACTATAAGAATGCAAAATAATATTTTTTTGTTTAATTTTGTGTCGTCCAAAAACATAAACAATCCAAATTTTTTGATTAAAAATACTCTAAAAATTTTATTTTAAGATACTACAATGAATCAAACTGCCTCAAGATCATCTCAAGAATTATAACAGCAAGAATGAGTAACACGTGATACAATTATGATTGATAAGTACATAAATTTCATATGAAAAACATACATTTTTCGACGGGCCGAAACTGCTTATAAAATTACATTTAACATGAGATAATTATGATTGATGAATACATGATTTCTTATAAAAACAAAAATTTGTTATTCTTTTTGCATTTTATATACATTTTTAACCATCACTATATTATATTAATTTACAATTTATAACGATATTGTACGAACCGTGCAAACGCACGGGTAAATGATTTCTTAATTATTTTCTTTATTTTTCTACTAAAATATATATTTTTCGACGGGTCAAAGCTACTTAATCTGTATATATTTTATTCATATATATTATATTTATTTATTATTTATAACATTATGCAATCCGTGCGAACGCAGAGGTAAATGATTACTCATGGTAGGTTTATAATGATACTGTATGATTCTTGCGAGCGCACGGGTAGATGACTGCTTAATTATTTCATTTATTTTTTTACTAAAGTATATATTTCTAACTAGATTAAATTAATATTTATATGAAAATTATAATTTCAAATGTTTTTTCTTTTTAATTTGCATATATTTTATATATATTCATTAACCATCGTTATATATTTATTTATTATTTATATCGACTTTACGTGATCCGTGCGAACACACGGGTCCTTTACTAGTTTGAGAGTAAACGCTAAACATGTAACCTGCTAAACATGTAACCTATTAGTTGCTAGTAAATTAACATATGGTTGTTAGATTTGTAATTAGTTTCTTACTAAATATTTTAGTTGGTTAGAGTTAGTTAGTTACTAAACATACTTTTGACCTTTCTATAAATAGTAGATTATTCTTGTATTGAATGTATGCAAGATCATTTGTTTCTCTTACCTTCCAAATGAATGAGAATGAGTATTTTTTTTTTTTTAAATTGTGATAACGTTGACACCATTAATGAGTATGACCACCATTAGTCGGTATGATCTTCCTAATTTAGTAGGTAAATTGGGCATAATCATATCATTGTATCTTACCTTTTTCATCTTTTGCACTTTTTAGTTATTGGGTGTCAACTTAATTTTATCACAACCTATATATGCTTAATTGGTCCTGGTTTTTGATTGTGCTCGCACTTAAATCTTTATCTTTCGCATTTCACTTTCTTTTCATTCTCTTTTTTTCAATAAACATAATCTTTTTCCTTTCTATTGGTTTTCACATTCTTGTTGTGCACTTATGGTTCATTCCGATGACGTGTTTAATGGCAATTAAAACAACAATATTCTTTATTGAGTCAAAAGAGAAAATCAAATCTTGTTAACAAGACAAAATCATGAAGTTCATGTATTTGAAATTTTGTATATTTCAAATTTTCAGTGCTATCTGCAGCATCAGCATAGCACAGATTCCAAAAGTAGTGCCACCAATTAACTTTTTATTTCTTTTTCAATTTGAAAACCAATGATTAATAAATATTTCGATCTATAAAAAATAAAAGAATTGTAGCACTAAGAAGTAAGAAGACAATACTTCGCATGAGTCACGATTCATTCACGAATGTTGTATTCTTGGTCAAGTCTACCACTTTACGTATGTGCATGTACCGTACGGATGTCCTGCCATTTATCTCTCCGTCATATTTAATTAAAGTTTATTATTTTTTATTTTGTTTTATTTAAAAAAAATTGGTTAGCTAGTTTTGTAAGAAACGACAAACTGTAATCACTACAAAAAAAACTGCTCTGCAGCGACTAGGGGTGTAATCGGATCGGTTTGGACCGGTTTTTGGTTGAAAAAAGGTCCGAACCAATGATATTTCCATTGGTTTGGTTTGGTTCGATTTTCAACATTTTTCAAAAATGGAACCGAACCAAACTAACCGGTTTGGTTCGGTTTGGTTTGGTTTGGTTGATCGGTTTACAATATTTATTTTTTTAAATATTATATTCATCCGTATATTCTCCATTATCGTGTTTTTTGGTGTATTTTATACTATTATTTTTTTAAACATTATATTCATCTGTATATTCTCCATTATCGTATTTTTGGTGTATTTTATACTATTATTTTTTAAAATAATATGTTTCATGCTATATTTGTTCAAACAAATTACAAGTTGCTCTTATTCCATACGAAATAGTGACATCATTTCCTTTGCAAGTTTCCTATCAAATATAAAAGTTAACACTTAGTATCAGAAAGTTGGAAAGGGATTTCAAAGCTTAACATATAGAATATAACAAAACACACATTCATTAACATGTTTCACACCTCAAACACACATCAAAACTATTTTGTAACAAGATCTAAATGAGTTTTGATGAAGAAAAAGAAGAAAAAAAAGGTACAAAAATATATGAAAATTAACAAAGAGAACTTGAATACGAAGAAGACGACCATAACATATCATAATGACAGTAGTGAAAGGAACAATAGTTGTGGGCAGCAAGAGCAGCAGTTCTGTGAAAGCATAACTTTTGTGACTTATGGTTTCTATTGTCTATGCTTTAGAGTTTGATTCTAGATGCGTGTTTTGCTTAAAGGAAGGAAGTGTAAACAAAGATGGATAATAGTTGGACCGATAAAAAAATTGAGTTTAATGATGGGTAGAATAAAATATTTAAAGCGTCATTATTTCCATTGGTTCGGTTCATCGGATTGGCGGTTCCTAAAAACTAAATCCGAGAATCGAACCAAACCACATCGGTTTTTATTGGTTTGGTTCGGTTTTTAAACCAAACCAATAATAATCGGTTTAATTTCGGGTTGGTTTGGTTTGGATTATCGGTTTAATTGGATTTTTTTGACCCGCTTACACCCCTAGCAGCGACGTAGATCCCACGTCGCAACATTAACAATCACGTCATAACCAAACAATAGCGACGTGTGCTGCTATGTCGCAGGAGCACGTGTGGCAACTCAGTAGTGACATGGACACCACGTCAGAACGTAGCGACGTGACTCCCACGTCGCAATAAAGTTATATGAGAAACATCTCCCTGCACGCAGAGCAGGTGTGTCAGATGTGGGGAAGTGTGCTTTTGACTTTTATAGCGACGTGGATCTCACGTCGCTACTTTGAATGCTATTTTTTTATAAAAAATTTAATCACGCAGGATTAATTGTATTTTTATATAATAAATTAATTAATTTATATAATAAAATTTATATATAATAAAATTTATATAATAAAATTTATATATAATAAAATTTATATATAATAAATTCAATTAAATAAAACTAAAAATTTAAAACTAATATTTTAATGAATTAAAATGTAGAATAAGTTACATAAATATAAATTTAAAACAAATAAAATACAAAATATTTTTAAGAGGCATCATCATCAATCGGTTAATTATCAGGATTAAAATCCATCTCAGCTTGTTTCTTCAGAATGTCCTCTATCTGTCGCGCATACTGTTGCTCCATATCAGATTGCTTCTTCCGCATCATCTCCATCTGGGCCTCACTTCCGCGTCTCGCCAATTGCCTTATTAATTCAGTTTGTTCCCGTGTCAGATTTGGTCTCGGCAATTGCCTCATTTTAATATATATATATATATATATATATATAATAAAAATTAAAAATTAAAACTTTATAATATATATAACTATTATATTAGTTTTGAATATATTAAATTTGTTTAAGTTATAATAATCTATTTAAAACTTTATAATATATATCTATATTATATTCTTAAAAATGAAAATTTTATAATATATATAATTATTATATTCGTTTTAAAATTATATTAATATTTATAATAATCTATTTTATATATTGTAAAATAATAAACAAAAAATCCATTTTAATAATATTAATATATAATAATTTTAATAACAGTTTTAATATAATCTATTAGATATGTTTATACTCTATTAGATATGTTTCTAACACCTACTTCCATTCATAACCCAAAATTCATACTCAGTACAGCAAACATTACAAATTTTATTTTCAAAAAACATATCTAATAAACATTATCTAATTTTATTTACAAATTTTATTTTCAACAAACATATCTAATAAACATTACAAATTTTATTTTCAATAAACATTATTAGTACAACAAACATATCTAATTTTATTTTAATATAACCTAATAAATCTATTAAAAAATATACCTAATAAATCTATTAAAAAACTTATCTCTTTAAAATCTATACAAAAATAACCTAATAAATCTATTAAAAATATACTACAATAGAAAAAAATAACTTACCTCTTCTTCAATCTACTCCACCAGCTTATTCAATCTACTAAATCTATACAAAAAAAATCAAAAATTAAAAACAAAATATAGAATGAAACTATAAGAAAATAATGATGTAACCTTAATTACCTTTGATATAAAAAAAATATTTTGGATTGAATTAATTTTGGGAGAGAAGGGTTGGATTTTGGGAGAGAATGTTGCGTTCTGGGTTTCGTTTTGAAGAGAAAATGAAAATGAGCGTTCATGTATGGTGGTGGAGTGAAGTGAATTGGGTACATAAATACTCAATGTAGCGACATGAGATTCACATCGTTATTTGCCACGTGAGAAACACGTCGCAACATGGCAATGGTAACACTCATTAATGTCTCTGCCTGCAAAGCTGCCAATATGTCACTTCAGTGGAACATTGTGTTTGGTTTCTAAAGGTTGGGACGTGTTTCCAACGTCACAACCAAATTTTTAAAAATTTGAATATTCCCTCCATTTGAACGTTATGGCTTTTAATGAATTAATTTATAAATTTAATGTAGCGACGTGTATCCCACGTCGCAACCTTTTTTCACATAACCCAATGCATGACTTCTGATTACTTTATAGCAATAAAGTTATTTAATATTAAAAAATACCTTGCGAGGTGATTGTCACGTTGCAACAAGAAATCTGGAGCCACGTGTTTTCCACGTCGCTAATATATGTCGCTGGGGAGAAGATTTCTTGTAGTGAATATTGTTACTTTTATGTCAGAAGAAATATAATTATTATTTTGTTTTTGTTAATATATTGATTTTTGGAGTATTTTTAAATTTGAAATATATATAATGTTATATTCTAGATCATTAAATAATTAATATATTTAATTTATCTTTAATTAAAATATATTATTGTATATTCAAAATATATTTTTTATAGTAAAATTAGAAAGAATATTTATTACCAATCAAAAACAAAGTATGTGTAATATTTAAAATATTTGACAGATAGCTTGTCATTTATTATTGTGTAAATAATATTTCATTTTTAAAATTCTAATCAAAATTTTAAAAATCATATGAGAGCGTTTGAATGAGATGAGAGAGATATTTTTTAGGTTAATCAGATGTTCTGTGTTTGAATTCAGCTATCGACAAGTAGCAATGATGTTAAATTTCTTAGGAAGAATTTGTCGCCTATTATAGTCTTAGAAAACTCAAAGATATAGTCTTTGCAGTTGCACGCAAAAGATATCTAATTCATATGAAGCGAGTGTGAGTTGAACATGGAATTTTCATTTTAAGGTTCAATTAATTTAACCGATTAAATATATGATCAAATTGTTTGTTAAACGAATTAATAATATTAATTAATTAGCTTCATATCCACAAGTTAATAAAATAAATATTTTTAAAATTCATTACAAACTTCATATAACATGATCAATGATATAGATGATAAAATATAAATATTTTCAAAATTCATTATAAACTTCATGATCAATGATATAGATAATAAATAATATAATTATACTTTAATTTCAATATTTATTTAAGAGTAATTTGAACAAATTAAAAAATTACATTAAAATAGGTTAAATCAATTCAAACCAAAATTAAAATAATAGAACATAATATCTAAATTAAAATTCAAATAATTTAAAATACATAAATTAAATAGGACTATGTTACCAAAATAAGGTGAAAGATAAGATGGTGAACTTAACTTACTTCTTCATCACGGTAAACTACTAAAATTACCATTGATTTAATAATAAATATATTCAATAATTATGTATTCAAATAATATTAAAGAAATAAATATTTACATTTATACCTAAACATATATTTCTAAGTAAACTCCAATATTGACCACAAATTACAATTTAATTACAATTTAATTATATATATATATATATATATATATATATATATATATATATATATATATATATATATATATATATATATATATATATATATATATATATATATATATATATATATATATATATATATATATATATATATATATATAGACGACTCAAGTGAAAACACTTGGTTATTATGAGAAATGAGAACAATGAATCACGACCATTGAATTTTGATTTGTTGATTTTAATGAACAGGATTGGTTTATATTTTTATGATCTTTAATATTTATTTTAAATCAGCATAGAAAGAGAAACCAATCTTGTTCATTAAAATAAAAAAATCAAAATTTAATGGTCGTGATTCATTGTTCTCATTTCTCATAATAACCAAGTGTTCTCACTTGAGTCGTCCTCTATATATATATATATATATATATATATATATATATATATATATATATATATAAATGGATGGATCAAAATAATCCATTAGTCCATTAACAATCCACTTAAACTTCCTTAAAAATATTCAATCTAATCCAATCCATCCATTAAGAATAAAATCCATCCAATCCTTCCATTTAGATCATTTTAGTATATGAATACCCATCCATACAAAAAATTAACTTAAAATATTTATTTTTTAAATAAATATTTTGTATAAAATATTTGTTTTACATTTTCAGAATTATTCAATATTTCATATTTCTCAAAAAACACTAGATTTTTTAACTATATTTTCAGAAGAAAAAAAACACGATTTTACTGTATTTTCAAAAACTTGATTTTACTGTAATTTTAGAAAAACTTGATTTTACTGTAATTTCTGAAAAACTTGATTTTACTGTATTTTCAAAAAAACTCGATCTTACTGTATTTTCAAGAAACCTAATTTTACTGTATTTTAAAAAAACTTGATTTTACTGTATTTTTTAAAAAAACTTGATTTTACTATATTTTTAAAAAAACTTGATTTTACTGTATTTTTGAAAAGACACGATTTTATCGTAATTGGGAAAAAAAATTGATTTGTGTATTTTTAGAAAAACTCGATTTTACTGTATTTTTAAAAAACCAAAATTTACTGTATTGTAAAAAAACTCAATTTTACTGTATTTTTAAAAAAACTGGATTTTACTCTAATTTTGGAAAAAACTTGAGTTTACTGTAATTTTAGTAAAACTCGATTGTACAGTATTTTCAAAAATACCTTATTTTACAGTATTTATAAAAAAAAATTAATTTTACTGTATTTTCAAAAAATATGATTTTACTTTATTTTTAAAAAACATGATTAATGTATTTTTGGAAAGACACGATTTTATCGTAATTGGGAAAAAAACTTGATTTTACTATATTTTTAGAAAAACTCGAGTATTAAAAAACTACATTAAAATCGAGTTTTTCAAAAAAACGGAAATCAAAATTTTCAAAATACAATAAAAATGAGTTTTTTCAAAATATAGTAAAATCAATTTTTTTAAAACACCGTAAAATCAATTTTTTTTAAATATATAGTGAAATCACGTTTTTTAAAAATACAGTAAAATTAAATTTTTAATCCAAAATACAGTAAAATCAAATTTTTAATCCAAAATACAGTAAAATCAAATTTTTAAAACAAAATACAGTCATCAATTTTGGGTCATTTTTAATTCACCATAAATCAATAAATATAGTTAGTTCTTCACGTTAACCTTCACCTATGATTCATCAATTTTGGTGACAAAACTTTGATAATTGTGTAACAACATCAATTTTAACCAATAATTATGATAAGTCGTCTTCAAAAAATACTTTGACATGGATCATGACTCAGAAAATGAAAATGAACAATTATAAAATAATTATAAGTAAGATGAGAGTAATACTAGTATAAAAAATGCAAGTTATGATAGAACTAGAAACAATGATGAATTTTCCGGCTTAAAGGCATATCCAATCTGGATGCCATGAGTATGACCCATGGGTGTGATTTGCGCAGACGTGAACGGCAGTTGGAGTTGTTATTGGTGGGAGTCGGTGTAGTGGACAGGACTGGAGATATACTCTGTACCATTTCTTGTACTGCTCCATACTTTGATTCATTTTACTATCATCCTCCTATGTGCCCCACCAATATCTTTGCGCACCTTTATTTTTTTTAAAATAAATCGATTGTTTAAGTTTAAATTAAAGTGAACCAATTATTCTATTTTTTATATATATATATATTATTCACTAATTTAATCTATTATTATTATTATTATTATTATTATTATTATTATTATTATTATTATTATTATATATCTACATATTTATAAAAATTAATATCTATAAAAGTTCAAAGTATTGGCCAATTGCTTTTTTTCTTTGAATTTTTAATTATGAAATTATAATTAATTAATTATTTATATTATTTTATAAATTATTACTATTTCTTTATTATTTCATGTAAATTATAAAATTCATTTTATTAAATTGTTATTAGAAAAAATAGATATTTAATAAAGTTAACAAAAGTAAAATTATAAGATATAGGTTAAATAAAATTTTAATATAATAAATGAAAGTAAAATTAAATTACAAAAAGATTAATTTAATTACCTATTTTTGAAAATATGAGTTATTGTTGCTTGAACGGGTCGTTGAAAGTGATTATCGATTTCACAAGGAGAAAATGTCATTACTACAAAATATAGATTTTTTAACGACTCTTTACACTAATTGAATATTGGGTCGAAGTGAAATCTATTTTAATAGATGTCTTTTTTTACTTAAAAAAATTATTTATCCCCTCAGTTGGACAATTAATCATTAGAGAAAGTGGCGTTAGTATAGACTTCAATTTTCAACAACTGCAATTTTGTATTTTATTTTAAAAAATACAACTTATTCTCTCGACTGACCAAACAACCGATTGGAAATCTTTTCATGATGGTGTTTTTTTTATAAAAAATAAATAAATCATCTATTTCCTCGGTTCGGCAAGCAAGTGATGGAAAAGTGTGATATCGTCTCAGTTTGGCCTCCCGACAGGAAAACTCTCCCACTTTTCCTTTTCCAAAATAGAAGGATTGATGTCAATTTTCATAAGAGCGTAGTTATTGAAATTAACATAAGTATTCATTTTTTGTTTGCGGTTGCCAATTTTTTTTCCTTGCAGGATTGAAGAAAAAGCTTTTTCTTTCCTTGATATTCCTATAGGCTCAAATTCGGAGAGAATCAACACGTGGAAGCCGCTGTTGGATAAATTAGTGCGAGGTTAAGCAAGTGAAAAAGAAGATTGTTTTCTTTAGGAGGTAGGACCACTCGCCTAAAATCAGTAGTTTAATGATATTTCTCTTGTCTTTTTACAAAGCGCCGATGAAGATTTGAAGAGAAATAGAGGAAATGCAATCAAGGTTTCTTTGGAGCGCTTTGAAGGAGAGGATGAGAATTCACCAGGTCGGGTGGAGACAAGTTTGCAAACCAAATTGGTTAGGAGGACTTGGGGTGAGAAGTATAGAAGAATTCAATTTAGCCTTGTTGCTCAAATGGAGATGGAGAAAGAGTCTTTATGGTTGGAGCTTTTGAAGGCAAGATACGAGAACATCACCCACAAAATTTTGAGAGGAAAAAGTTCTATTTGCAAGGATCATGAATTCTCATGGTGGAAGGATTTAGTGAATATAGATAAGAGACACAATGGCTTTATTTTTGATCTTGCAGGCAATCCTAAGTTTAACATAACAGATGGCAACATAACCCCCTTTTGGACGACAACTTGAAGTCAAAGTTCTAGTTTGCGTCATATATTTCAAGATATGTATCTTATTAGTAACAAGAAGGAAGAGGTAGTGGCTAGTATGGGGAGCTGGAATAAAAATATTTGGAATTGGGGAGGCTTCGTGATTGTAGGTCCTTTGGAAGATAATTTACAGATTAGAATGCAAGAACTTCTTATTTTTCTGGTTAATGCAGGCCCTCTAAGCGGTGCAGCAGATAACTATATAGTGTGGTTACCAGATCTGTATGCTGAATTTTATTGTCAAATATGGCTATGAATTCATTACAGAGGAGAGTGAAACACTGTAGAGCAAGACGAATACAAGATTGAAGCTTTTGTCAAATTATGGAAAGTTCATATTTCGTTCAGAGTTAGAGCTTTCTGGTGGAGGAGTTTTCTCAACAGGCTCTCGAGCAAGGATCAACTTCGAAAAAGAGGAATCGTAACACCTTCCCTCAATTTTTCTTGCTTTTTATGTTTTCAGCAAAACGAAAGCTTGGATCATGTTTTCTTTAAATGTAAGGTAGCTAAGATAATTTGGGAGAATCTGGAGGAGTGGTTAGGTACATCTAGGAGGGATGGAAGGATAATGTGGAAGAACTTCCTTAGCCAGTTTAATAATGTTAAAGAGTAAAAATTTGAAAAAAAGAAAAAGAAGGAGTTGTGTGGTTTGCAATTTTGTGGAGCATCTGAAAGCTCGGGAATGATATTATGTGTAACAATGCGGTCTGCAATGTTTCAGATTTGATTTGGGCTATTAAGTTGAAAGTTTGGAAATGGTCTTTTTTAGGAGATATTCCTCATTCCAACTGTAATTTTTATGAGTTTTGTAAGGATCCCATTTCTTGTTTAACTTACGTTGCTGTTGCGATTTTTCTAATGTTTTTGTAACTTGGCAAGAATACTCCTAATACTCAATTTGGATTGAATTTTGTCAAAACCATAACCCAACCTGTACATGGTACACTGGTTTGGGTGAGGTAAAATAACCACCCACAATATTATTGGGTTAGATTGGGTTGGATAGTGAGTTACCCAATATTTTTTTTCTTATATAATTATTAATGATATGTCACATTTTTTCTTAATAAATAGTTTAACATATTGGTGCTATTTTTTTAAACATCAAATGTCCAAATGTACAATGAAATTTATCATAAACATATATTTATAAAAATCAAAGTTGCATTATAGTAAAATCTAAAATTGCATAAAACACATGCAACTTACTAGAATTAGCATCAAAACAATAAAAGTGTGACATCCTAAACAAGTTAAAATCATTACTTACTAAATAAAAGATGTTCAAAAGGTTGAAATTGAAGCAAGCAAAATTAAAAACATTAAAGTCATCACTTGTCAAATTACAAAAAAAGAGAAAAAATATAATCACTTAATAACTCAATGGTTTTGTGGATTGGGTGTGAGTTTACCATAACCCAATTATTTTGAATGAGTTTTCATTTTTGAAAACCGTATTCACCCAATAACTCGACCCAACCCACTTTTTTAGGTTGGTTTGAATGAGTTTTATTGGATTTATTGAGTTTACCCAATCCATGAACACCCCTACAATAAAGTACTTATCTTTCTTCTAAATTCTCTCAAATGATTTTCTTCATAATATATACTAAGGAAATAGAGGCTTCCGCCAAATAAAATGATGGTCCAATATTTACAAAAGAATATATTTTTCTTTTTTAGAAAAAATAATTTTTATAAAAAATGTTTTTAATTTTAATATATTTTTATTAATATCTTAAGTTATTAAATATATATATATATATATATATATATATATATATATATATATATATATATATATATATATATATATATATATATATATATATATATATATAAAATTCCTCCAAAACAAATTATAAATATATTTTATTTTTTAAATTCATTAAATAATTAGTATATCTAAGCTATATTAAAAAAAATTACTAAAATTAAGAATACTTAAACGCGTCAATTTTGGTCCTTATTCTAGCAACAACAAAAGCAGTCATATTCAAGTAATCACGTGAAATTTGAATTCCCCTTGTAACCAATTAAGAACTGAATTCACTTTCTACGTTCCTCTTCAAATTTCAAATCTTCCACTCCACTCCATCATATATAGCTGAAGAAAAGAATGGAAGCCACACTTGATAGCAACCGAAAGTTAACCTGTCGCATCACAAATGTCCAATAAAGAAAATCAATAATTGGAGGAATTATCCGTACCAGACTTCCATGACTTTAATGGGAGCTTTAGTTAATCTAGCTACTAAAAGTAATTATCAATTAAATAAAAATATAAAGCTTATAAAATGAGTAAAGCTCTTTAACTGTTTTGGCTATAGGAGTAAATAAAATTTATATTGAACTTAACTATTATTTATTTAATTTTGAAAAAATATTTTAGAATGCAAATATTTTATAAAACATTAAAATAGAAAATACTTTATCATTGAAATATTTATTCTCACCATAAGTGTGAGCGACTGTCAGTTACATGCGAGAAAAGATATACCATTTGCTTTATTCTTTGGCCAAACACTTGTTATATGGACGATCCCATTTAGAGTATATTGCTAATTGTCATTCTATTTCATGTGATCGAATCAAGGTGATCGATTAAAGTTATAGGTCAATTGATATGTGCTATTTAAAGTATATGAATGCGTGTTATAATTTCTCCTGGTTTACAACATTTATTTGTATATTTGCATAGTATATTAATGTTAAGTAATTTGTTTATAGTTATAAATCAGTAAGTAGGATAACTCAAATGATAGTTGAGTTAAGTGAATATAAATTACAACTAACAAAATAATAGTTAATTTTTTTAATTAAAAAAAAAAACATCAAGTTATATTGCAAGAACACAATTTTATTTTTTCATGTTGTATTGCAACAACACAATTTAAGGTGTGTTTGGTTCGAGGTAGAACGAGGGGAGGGGAGGAAATATTTAAAATGAAATGTGTTTGGTTCAATTTTTTAGGAGGGGAGGGGAGGAAATAATTTTTTGTGTTTTATTATAATTTATTTTATGTATTTAAAAGTTATTATCAACGCATAGTTTATTTTGTGTCGAGAGTTATAATACGAATCAAGTGTACTCAATTTTTTTAATATTATGCTATAAGTTATGACTTTTTAGTCACTCAGTTGTACAAATATTATTTCCAAAAAAATATTTATGAAATTTTTACAATTGAATATCATATCACTTATATAAAATTACAAGGATAAAATTGTAAATTATTATTAAAATCTCTCCATTCCCTTCTTGAACCAAACATATTTTTTCCCTCATTTGAACCAAACATATATATAATTACAAAAAATCCCTCCCATTCTCTTCCCTCCATTAAAATCTCTCCCCTCCCCTCCCCCTCCCCCTCATTTGAACCAAACAGACCCTTAATGTTTTCTTTTCAAATTTTTACCCTTTCTTTTTAGGTTGTAATTTTACTAAATATTGCAATTTCTTTTTCTTTAGTAAACAAATGGTTATACTTTTATAATATATCTATATTACTAAAAAAAACAAATATTTATATTTTAAAAAAAAAATTATTTTGTTAATTCTAAACTATCAAAAATACAGTCAAGTGACAAAAGATAAAAAAAATTGAAAATTGATAACTGACTATTTGTGAGAGATTCTAGCCTTTATTTCTTAGTTACAAGCTATTAAGTTAATTTTAGTAGATTTTGTTGTTGTAATTTAATTTTAGTAGAGCACAATAGATGTCCTCTTTTGTGAGTTTTATGTATTTGTCACTTGTATAGGAATGCTTAGATGATAAGTTCTGGCACAACAGAATTGGAGTATCAATTCAAACTTACTTCTCAATAGGACTTAAAGCTAAAAGATGCTAAAAGGAGTGAAGGTCTTTGGCATTAGGACAATCTCGACATAAGTGTGGAGAATGAAGCAGAAAAATTTGGAAAGATGAATGGCTAAGGTCAAACACTACAGAAAAAACACCTGCAAATATTGTTGAACAATGAACTTCGTGCGCTGCTTGTCTGTCTGCGCAGCATACCTGCCACATGGCATGTTGTCCCCTGCATGATAAGTTAATTGTACTATCTAATGCAGATTCTTGGAAAAGAGAAGGAATATAATCATTTCCTTGGGCCAAAACAATGAATATTCACAAGGCCTATTATCCAATTGAAACCCTAAAAGTTAGAGGATATAAAAGGACCTATTGGAAGAATATCACCAATTTTTTAGTTGCATTCTCTTTTGAACTCGTTCCAATCAGCTTCAAGATAAAAATAAGTGTTGTGATTATCATTTGATGTACGAATGATTTTGCAACAATGGAAAGTATATTGATCGTCCTCATTAATGAGATCCATATCGGAGATCTCCTTATCCATAAAACAATAGTCTGATTAGGGATGTTCAAAACCGAATCGACCTAATAGAAAACCTCATACTGAACCAAACGGAATCAAATATCACAAAAAACCATAATTTGATTCCGATGTGTTTGAGCCATTTTTTAACAGAACCGCATGGTTCGATTTGATTTGCAGTTTGTATTTTGCAAACCAAACCAAATCAAACCAAACTGCATTAGGTTACAACCTAAACTTTACTTAACCCACATCCTACCAAAGCCCAAATCTATTCCACCTTAACCTTACAATTACAAATAATTTTCTCATCCTCACACTTAGGATTTCAGTTTCAATCTTCTCAAATCTCTCCCAGCAGTATCACGCCTTCTTCTCATCTTCTTTGCTAGGTACATCTCGCATGTTCTTCTCTAATCTTTCTTCTCTTAAGTTCTTTATTTTTCATCTTCTCATTTTTATGTCACCATTCTCTCTTCCAATTTCGTTTTTACCGAGCCTAATTTTCTTCTTTAATCTCTCCTCTCCTCTTTTCTATTCTTTCTTTTTCATCTTCTCTAATTTCTTCTCTCCTCTATTTTTTCTATTTCATTATAATGTTTTTATATTATTTTGTGCTACTATTTTATGTTTTTTATTTAACTTTTGTCTAATTTGAGTTTTATATATTAAATAAGAAATTCTTGTCAAAATATGATGAGTTTTGTTGTCATTTGATAATGTATTAATGGCTAAACACAAAGTTCTGTTGTCCTCTGTATGTGTATTATGACTCAATAAATTTTTTGTAAAAAATCAAACCAACCGAACCAAATCCAAACCGTATTAATTTGGTTTGACTTGATTCGATATATTTCTTAAAGCCAACCGAATCAAACCAAATCACCCATATTTTTCTCTTGCGGTTCATATAACTTTTAGAGTCAAAACCGTCAAAAATGCACCACGAACTTCCCAAGCCTGATACTTCTTTCGGAATATACTGAAAAAATAGTCCAAAATATATATCATTATAAATATTGTATGATAATTGTAAATAATTTTAACATACCAAGTACTTGATCCATTGATGAAGGAATCAGTTACATCAGTTACATCTACTATTTAACAAGATTGATGAATTACACTAGTGTATTGTCTTGATTATCTTGATTTATGTAAGAAAAAAATAATAAATTAATGCATTAGTGATATATTTAAAATAATTATGATGAATTGATGGTATTTGGATTAAGAAAAATAAGATATATATAGAGATATAGAATAGAAATTGTAAAGAATCACCACAATACTTGTGATACAATGTTCCAACGAATCTTTAAACCATGCTATAATAAAAATAACGGGATTCATTGGTACCAAAAATAAAAATAAATATTTATTTTATAAAAAACATTTTTTTTTTTTAAAAAAAAAAGTCACTTTACAAACCACAAATTGAAGAAGATATCTTATCAAGTTGTCACTTAAGGGTTAAGGGAACATAATTTTTACATTATAAGGGAGAATAAAAAAAATACAGAAGATAAATCAAAACACGTTCATATTAAAAGGGATAACATATATTTAATCTTTTTAATAAATATTTTTATTTTCTCTTTTCACTAAGCATATCACTCATCATTGAAAGATATAAGTTTGTTTAAGGACTTTTTTAAAGTCATCCTATCTTCTAATACGATTAATATTTAAACATGTGTTAGACTCTGATATCAATTATTACCCAAGTGATGTTAAATACAAGAGAGAATGGATGAATGTGATAAAAAAAAGATGTTTAAAACTCTAAATAAAAGGTTGATTTTACTTTGTTAATTTTAAGAGAAGAGAGGAAGTGGAGATTATGCGCAGGAGAGTAAAAAAGATAGAAATATCTTGAGATAAATGAAAAGAAAAAACACACCATAATTTTTATAACAAAATAAATCCGCAACCTTCTTACACCAAAATTTTATTCCAAATTTAACTTTCATCTTTTATAATAATATCAAAGATTCAAGAAAATACTTTATTTCAAAAGATTTTGATGTACAAAGACATACACTTGTTTTCAAAATGACATAACACGAACACATAGTAAGAGAAATCTCTTTCCTATTACAAAGATGCTAGAACAAGAACTTTCTTGAACTGAAGATGCACAAAAGAGGAATTGTCTCTGTCAACAAGACAATATATGATAAGAGCATATATGAAAAGATAGAAGGAACGAGATATGCATGGGTCCTATTTATGATCCCTTTGTAATGATGTTCATATTGCTTGCGATAAAGAAAAATGAGTGATCATCTAGCATTGGCCGGCGGTAGGTGGTGGAGCACTCAGTCATGCCAACAATCTTTGTGAGTTCTATAATAAATAAGTAGACCCATTTAGGTGGATGTCACTCTGCTGAAAGGTTCTACCTCTTGACCCCATTAATATCTCTTAGAATTGATTCATGCTATTCAAGTCAAACATTGTCTGAATTCTGAAAAACGTTTCTAGTTTAATACTAACTATTGTTTTTTATGAAGACTTTTTTCTTTAATAGTGAGCACGTGTTACTGGAAAAATTGTATTATATTAAAAAAGAAGAAGTTATATTTAACTTGGATTTATTGTGTTAATAACAAATGGCATCACTTAAATAATGTGATATATGTCATTAGGATCTTTAACAATCTACATAGATATATTATACTCCCTCCGTTCCTTTTTAAGTGTCGTTTTAGAAGAATTTTTTTGTTCCTATTTAAGTGTCATTTTATAATTTAATGTTATAATTTGTCATTTATACCCTTATTTTCTCAATAACTCTACCTCAAAATTTTCAATTAATTATTGAAAAAAGAGAGTTTATAATTGAATTTATTTGGAAAGAGAAAAATAAATAAGGGTATAATAGAAAAAGTAACTCTAATAATCCACTATCTTGGTTGAAGAGCTTTTTGCTAAAACGACACTTATAAAAAGGAACGGAGGGAGTATGTGATTAAGATCTTTAACAATCTACATAGATATAAATTTATCGGGTAATATCAAAATTTCGTGAATAAAATTAAATTTTAAATTGATATTTAATTGTATATCGTTTCTGCATGGGTCAGGGAGGATTGAAACCAGCTGATAAGCGTAACATAGAAATGAGTCACGACTGAATTAAACTGATCTTAATATTACGAGGAAAATATCATTTGAATTCAAACTTGCAAAGATATTTGTGATAAAGATGACATTAGAATAATGATGTCATGAATTCGTCACTGACTATAAAGGTTTAGGACCTAGAGAGTAGTTATAGATAGGTCCTAAAAAGCATATGATCCTAATAGTTTGTTTTTCTGTATCAAGAAGAAGTAAATATTGTAGTTGAACTTAGGGAACCAAGAGGAGATTTCTCTGAACTGATAAAATAGACGTTGAATAATGTCAACCATAATGTTTTGACATTACATTGTGTTGATATGAATATTATCATATATCTAATTCAACATGTCTGGAACAAGAATCTTGATATCCAATTAATCAAGAATTTTGTTGAAGGAAAGATTGTTACTCTGGAACATATTGACAACAAGGATTAACTTACTGTAGTGTTTAAAACAAATCAAAACATAAGCAGTGAAGTCAGAACTTACACTATTGAAGAGTTATAGCAATTACAAACATGGAGGAATGCAATTGTTACTGCATCTTTCCTCTATTTTCTGAGGCTGATGAAGCATACTCAAATTGCTATGGACAAGGGATGGAACAAAAGGACTCTGCAAGAAAGCCACAAGGAATTCAAAAGGCTTTTTTACAGGGGCAGAAGATGGAAGACTACCTAAAAGTGATCTGCTTGTGTGTTTCCAACTGCTTGTGTGTTTCCAATTGTCTGTGTGCTTCCATTTATGCTAGTGTGTGTTGCCTGCTTGCAATGTGTTTGGTGCTTCCATTTAGTTTACATTTACTCTATCTTTGTCAATTTTTGGCTAAAAAGGGGGAGTAAAGTGTTAGTGTGTTTGATTATCCTGATGTTACAACACATGTTACAACATGCTGGTTGACATACATCTTGACTATGCCACTGCTACGAAGAGAAGTTATTGTGGTTGCGTACTGCAATTATTTAGGGGGGGCATGATAAATTGTCATGCTGCTTGATTGTGCTGCTCTGGCCTGAAGACTAAAGATTGAAGAATGTGTGGAAGATGTTCTGACATCCTGCTAAATACGAGGCTGTTTAAATAATCTTCTGTTGCATATGCCTCTGATGTGTGAACTTGAGTAGTTCATGTTTGTTCTGGTATCCCTTTGAGGAGGATTACTAGTTTTGTATGACAGAGGGAGTAATGGACATGTCTGTTTGTACAAAACTTAATATCAGATATATGGCTATCTCATTTATAAAGCGCTCAACCTCAACTTTTGCAAAAAATGTAGGACTTCAAACTCACCATTATACATATCAATCCCCTCTTTAAGTGTGACTACACCCACTTACATGCTTTCCCTCATTTGGAATTTCTTTAAACCACATCCACTTGTATAAACATTGCCACTCTTATTACTTCAAGGGTACTTTAACTGGACACGTTGCCCGACCACCACATGGTCAGGAATAATTTTGATACGAGGAGACAGTTTCTTAATTTAACCATCAACTCTGATATGACTGATGGTTCATGAGGGGAGTATGTATATTAGGCCAAGAAAACCACACAAGTGAGAGATAGACCACATATTCGCCTAAAATCTTAAGGCATTAGGTAGATAAGTTGTCTTACTTATAAAACACTCGACTTCCTTTTTTCCAAATAATGTGAGACTTCTAAATCACTCTTTTACACATCAATCTTCTTCACAAGTGGAGTTCATCCACTTTATATTCTTTCACTCAAGTGGAAACGTTTTCATCCGTGTATATGTTTCGTAATTGACACTGTTACCATGTCAAGGGTACTTCAACGACACATGTTGTCTCATACTACTTTTTTAGAAAGACTTCCAGTCTCAGGTGTATATCCCTTAGTTGCATCGGCGATTCAGATATAAAAATAGTTGTTGTTAGACTATCTACTACAACACTTTTAAAAATGTTATTGTCGAAATTTTTAGGATGATTGAAAACTTGGAGTGGAGACTTGGAAGAAGTTAATGGTATTAAATTGGCAATAAATGAACACAAGTATTATCTAGTGAGCTTGATGGGAAAATATACTTAAGTAGTGTTTATATGTTCCATGTGGACAAATTGGGTTGGGCCTAAAGGGGTTCCCAGTTTTGTGTTTGGTGAGAACGCACTACTAAGTAACATTACACACGTGTGCCCGCCGCCGTTGGCTCGACTCGACTCAATTTGATCCGGTCTTAGGCTTGGATTTTGATTTAATATTTTTTTACCCGAAATAAAGAAAAATCATTTAATATTAATTAATTTATCTAATTATCGTGTGAGGTGTAAATTAATTAATTATTATGAATTATTTATTTGTGTGTAAGAATTTATTAATCATTAATTATTAATTAATTATGTAAACATTAATCTAACTTTAAATGTTGACCATGTTTTTTCTTAGTTACGAAGTCTCTGCTCTTCCTTCCTGACCAAGCTTTATAACGACTAGTTTTGGGTCGACCTGCTCCACTTTTTCCACGATTCTATCTGCATTCGGGTCAGATCCTAAGCAATAAATATAAACCTTTCCATCAGTTACAACTCACTTCAGAATTTAGTATTCTAAACTAACTCTCTCTCTCTCTCTCTCTCTCTCTCTCTCTCTCTCTCTCTCTCTCTCTCTCTCTCTCTCTCTCTCTCTCTCTCTCTCTCTCTCTCTCTCTCTCTTCCGCTTCTTCTTAAATTTGCTTTTCTATTTTCTAGTGGCTAGTCTGCGCCATCAAGATTGGTTTTTTTTGTCCAGAAATTGCGAGTGATTTTAACGCCATCATCGATTAATTTTACCTACCGTGCAAGTAGTAATCGTACAACTGAGTTGTTTTATCTTGGATGTGGTGCAGTAGTTCGATTGCTTTGTCTAATTTTAAACAGTATTACAAAACGTCTTTAAGAGAGCGACATAGGTCGCGACTCGATCCATAATTTCTTTTGTGGGTGATTTTCAAAACCTTCAAACAACAATTATTGTTTGATAGTAACCTTATACGTGATTTTTAAAACTCTATTGGAGTCTCACAAAAACATTGTTAAAATTCATGTCTAAATTGATTTTGTGTAGTTAAACAATATTAACTTTTTTTAATATTTATATTATGATAATTTAAAAAGGTAAATTCTTTGGTACCCATGTATTCAAGTTGGATACCGGTACCTTTAGTGCAAACTATTATTAAATACTAATTTATTTTAAAATAAATTAAAATAAATAAGTGACATGATATGAAATTATAGCATTTGATTAGTTGAGGGTACCGGTACCCATCTAAATTTAAGGGTACCGGAGTGTTCACCATTTAAAAAAGTAAACCAAAAATAATAATAGTTTGAAACTGCATATAGTATTAAGCAATAATGTTGACAGTCTCTACGAGTTGACTTACTAGAATGAGTTTCTACGAGTTGACTTACTAGAATGTTGGTATAATTTTCAATTATTTCACAAATATCATGAAACTGTCAATGCCAATGCCAATGTATATTGAGGTGGTAATGTCAATTCCAATGCACTACATATATACTTTAGTTATGGTCAAAAAGATGTTTGATTCATAATCTTTCTAGATGGTTGGTATAAAGATAAGCTTTTGAATGAAACTACTTGTAGAGATGATATTAGTGGCCTTAAAATCCATGGGATTAGATCAGAAGTCAATTCTTAATAGGGACAGAAGCAAAACGACAGTTAAGAATTTCCGCTAAAGATGGTACCAAGAATGAATGGGTGTCCCAAATCATGAGAAGAAAAGAATATTTGTGATGGAATATCTAAAGGCATTGGAACCATTGGGTATGACCGACCATTGGAACACCCACATTGTACAAATCATAAACTTCTTAATGCACTTTCTCTCTTGACTTTTGTTTTAGAGTTGTTAAGTGATTCTTTCTTATAGTACTTGATTTTATTGTTAGTATCTTTTTTTTAATAAAAAGTGTTAGTTGACTTTTTAATAGAACTCACTGACCACATTCACAATGACTTATTCAAACTTGTTGGTAGAAGTTAGAGCTCTTAAATTTAGGATCTCATCAAGACTCTCATCATAATAATATTTTAGAAAATTTGACACGCAAGAAATGATATTAGATTTCAAAATGGTAAAAATGACTTTGATAGAGACATTCTTCATGTTAAACAGCAGGTCTATATGACATCTACTTCTTTCAAGAGAAACATGTACTATTTAATTCACGAGTTTACAATTATTAAATCTTTTGACATAAAATGTCCCCCCTGCCACATCTATAATCACATAAGTTAATTGGTGTTTTCCTAGTCATAATTAGAATAAGTGTAACACAGATCAAGTTTCAAGAGAAAATCTTAGGATATGAACTTGTGTTGGCATATTTAGGGATAAATTAGAAATACCATTGAGAGTTTTCTCAATTAAGATTGAAGTTTGCACCTCTTTTCAAGCTTAATTGTTTGGAATCATATTTGCTATCAAATATGTAACAAAAAAAATTGGAGAAATCTTCGGTTTGAAACTAACTCAATACTAGTCATTCGTGCATTTTATAATGTAAATATTGTCTCTTCACATATTTTAATTAAAAGGAATAATACTTTACAGACTATACGCTCTTGTAGATTTAAGATATCTCACATTTTCAAATAGGAAAATGTATGTACAAATAAATTTGTCAATGTAATTTTTTTTTATTATGATATTTGGTGAGATTCACTTCTTATTTGAGCTTTTAAATATTTTTTTACAAATAGATTGTGCATGTCCATTTACCATTTTACTAACAATTTGATGAGTTAGATTTTATGCCACGACATTTTTTTTTTATTTTTCTTTTTTATTTAATATTTATATTTATTAAAACAAAAAGTTACCTAGAGAACCAAATTAGAACTGATTTTTGTGTCGTTTTTCTTTCTACAGAACATCAAATAAACAAATTAACACCCACAAATAAAAATATGGAATGTTTGAATTCACACCTTTAACATATTTAACATTTCTTTAACATTTATTTCTTGTCAATTATGTTTTGTCTTCATTTCAAAGTTCATGCCCATAAATTTGGTACTCACAAATATACTAGTATATGTTAATTATTCAAATCCATTTTATCTCCCAATAGTTAAGGGTTGACATCGAAAATATGAATTGCATTAGCATTGACATTCATCTATTTTTAACAATATCCAAACCAAACTTTGTATCCAAATTAGGCAAGAGTGCAACGGTGAAAGGGATAGTATAGATAAGCTTTTGAATGAAACTAATTTTAGAGATGATATTAGTGGCCTTAAAATCCATGGGATAAGATCAGAAATCAATTCATAATAAGGACAGAAGGTAAGAATTTCGGCTAAAGCTGGTACCAAGAATGAATGGAATGTCCCAAATCAAATCAACTTTTTTTGTGAGAAGAAAAGAATATTTATGATGGAATATCCAAAGGCATGTGAACCATTGGGTATGACTGACCATTGGGACACCCACATTGTACAAATCATAAACTTCTTAATGCACTTTCTTTCTTGACTTTTGTTTTTGAGTTGTTAAGAATTTTTTTTTTTTCCAATAAAAAGTGTTTGTAGACTTCTCAACCACAACGTCAACCTTATTCACTTTTACTTAGTATTACTAACTAGTAAGAGATTAATTATGTTATTGTGTAAATAACTATAAATAAATAAGTATATATATATATATATATATATATATATATATATATATATATATATATATATATATATATATATATATATATATATATATATATATATATATATATATATATATATATATAAATGTCATAACACTTAGATAGTATCAAATACAAATGTAAAATTTTAGATACAAATATAAAATTTAAAATGATTTATTTATTTTCTTTTAAATGAATAGTAATCATAAAGATTTAATTATATTAAAGAATCATACACAAAGAAGATAAACTATAATTGTGAGATGGAGAAAAAACTAATATTTAAAAATAAAGATTTTGTCTCTTAGATTAAAATAATAATTGATTAAATTTAAATAAATATTGTCTTGTTAGTGACCCGTGAGATAAATATATTTTTAATGTTATTAAAATTAAAAAATACATTATACTATCATTGCAATTAATATATGATATAAAATTATTTAAATACAAATAAATTTAAAATGAATTACTTAATTATTAAATAATTATACAAAGAAAAAAATTGACCTGTGAGACAGAAAGAGAATAAAAAGAATTTTAAACATTTGAAAAAATAAACAAAATATGTATTATGTTGATAGTGACCCGTAAAATATAGTCTAATATGTAGATTTATTTAATATTGTATAAAATATATTTAAAAACATGTAAATTTAAAATGAATGATTTAATTATAAGTGAATAATAATCATAAAAATTCATCTATATTAAATAACCATATAAAAAAATATGTGAGTTGGAAAAAAATTGAAATCTACATTTTTTTAGATATAAATGCAAAAGTAAAAAAGTAGAAAAGGTGGACCAATGAGAGACCAACAATTGGCTTGTGGTTGTTGAAAAGTAGAAAAGTGGTATGTTATATTGTTAGTTACATAATTGCCCTTTTTTGTTTGTAAATGATTTTGGAGTGAAGGGTAATTTAGTCTCTTTGGTCAATCTTCTAGTATATGTTAGATAGTAGAATAGTAGATAGTAGATAGTAGAAGTAGATTACCTTAATAATGTCAACATTTTAATAGGAAGTCCATCAAAACTTATGAAAGTTTATATCAATCTTGATGAATAAAATTGTTATCACTATATAATGACAATGAAAGAAAGGGAATGTGGGGAGAAAGGTGAATTAGGATTTAAACAAAATTAAGAGAAAAAGATGATGATTTTCTGCAGAGCTCTGCCCACAAACTGTGAATTTTTTTTATTCATTTTGCAACTGCAAAATTCTGTGAATACAAGTCTCATTACAAAATAAGGGTTATTCCCTCTATTTATAGTTTTAGATTTGCTTGCTCCATAAGCCAAAGCCTAAAACTACAAAAGTCCAAAATAACTATTTTAGACCAACATTGAAATCTGTGTGTAGCAACCTGCTTATAGCACTTCGACAACTACATATAGCTCAACAGACTAAGCTTTTCGACACACCTTGTGTCAAGCAACATCATGTTTCGACACAAGGAATTACACTCTCAACACATCACCTAACTCATTGTATACCAGTTGCCACAAAACCAACCATACCATCGACACTAGCTACTTCAAGCACAGTTTCCCACCTAGATACAGAAGCGACGATGGTAAAACTGCTTCAGACAACAAAACTTCTCAGCCTCACAATAAGAATATAGGTATCTCCAAGGAATATTACCAACACTTAGTTCTTCTCCTTCAACAATTTCATAAGGATAGTCCATATTCTAAAGATGACAAGACTTACAACTCTAGCAAAACTCTGATTTTAGGTATTGTACAAATAGGTAGTATTCTCATTTATCCTTCTATGTGGATTTTGGACTCTGGCTCTTCACACCATGTTTTCTTTTACATTCACTACTTTAATGATATTTTTCCCATAACTCCTATGTCTATTAACTTACCTAATGGCACTTGTCTTTCTGCTAACTTTTGTGGTACTGTTAAATTTGATACTACTTTCAATTTACAACATGTTTTTTGCATTCTAGAATCTAGGTTTAGCTTAATTTCTATTTCCAAACTGTGCACCAACTCTCAACTTGCAATATCTTTCTCACATGATTCCTGTCAAATCCAGGATGTGTATACCAAGGAGATGATTGAATCCGTGACACTCCACTGATGATATTTGTACTTCTGCTAGCATTACCAATACTGATAGCACTGACATTGCCATATGGCATTACTGATTAGGGCACCCTTATAGTGATGTTTTACATACCATGTCTCAACAATTTTTTTATATCACTTTTAATAAAAAAATTGTTTTTAACACGTGCCATTTGGCTAAGCATTGTAAGCTCTTT
Organism: Vicia villosa; assembly: GCF_029867415.1. Lineage (NCBI taxonomy): Eukaryota > Viridiplantae > Streptophyta > Magnoliopsida > Fabales > Fabaceae > Vicia > Vicia villosa. The sequence goes on along the minus strand of NC_081182.1, from coordinate 39,897,079 downwards.
TTCCCTTTAAGAACTTTTGTTGCTTGTAATTGCTTTGACTTAGTGCAGATGGACATATGGGGTCCCATATACATTCCCTCTTTAGATGGATTTCACTATTTCTTTACCATTGTTGATGATGACACTAGATATACTTGGACTTTACTTATGCATAATAAATCTGAAACACGTTTGCACATTAAGAACTTCATCTCTTACTGTCATACTCAATTAAATTGCAAAATTAAAACTATTAGGAGTGACAATGGAATTGAATTCATCATGCCTTCTTATTACGCTTCCTTAGGCATTCTCCTCCAAAGGAATTATGTTGAAACACCTCAATAAAACTCTATGGTTGAAAGAAAACACATACATCTCCTTAATGTTACTAGATCCCTTCTTTTCCATGCTCACCTACCTAAGTGTTTTTTGTCATATGCTCTATGCCATGCCACTTATTTAATCAATAGACTATGAAGTCCTACCCTACAAAACAAAACCCCTTATATTCTTCTCTTTAAAACACCCCCTTCAGATACCAATCTCAAAACCTTTTGATGCCTGGCTTATGCTTCCACACTTCTTAGACATTAGGATAAATTAGATCTTCGATCTACAAAATGCATCCTCCTAGGTTTTCCTATAGGTATCAAGGGGTTTCTTTTTTTTTATCTTCATACATGAGTTGTTTTTACATCTAGAAATTATGTTTTTTATGAAAATATTTTCCCCTACACACCTCCTCTTATCTTAGACAGTCCTACCCCTAACAATGATTCCATACATAACATCATACCTTTCCTCTTTGAGACTGAAAACTCTATATCTAGTCCTGAAAATGATCATCACCCCTCTAATCCTCAGGACATTCCAGCATCCCTATCACTCGGGATATTCCTCGTTCACCTATCACTCGGGATATTCCTCGTTCACCTATCACTCAGGATATCCCTACATCCCCTATCTCCACCTCCACACAACACGAGTCTCCCTACCCTGCCTTCCCATCTAAACCACCTAAAACTCAAACCATTCGTAAATCGACTAGAACCAAATTTGCCTCTTCCTACTTAAAAGACTTTATACGCACTACTGCTCACACTAACATCACGTATGACATTTCTAACTATGTTTCATACAAAAACATTTCCCCTGCATATTTCAATTATATTTCTGCTATATCTACTACTTGTGACCCTATATCTTTCAAGCAAGCTAGTATTCATAAACATTGGAACAAAGCCATGAATGATGAAATTCAGGCACTCACCAATAACAACACATAGACATTCACTACTCTCCCCTAGGTAAGAAATGCATAGGCTGTAAATGGGTTTACAAAACTAAGTTTCATTATGATGGTACATTAGAAATATACAAAGCAAGGTTAGTTGCTCAAGGTTTTAATCAATTTCAAGGTATTGATTTTTTTTTGAAACTTACTCTCTTGTCATTAAACTAACCATTGTAAGACTTATTCTTGCCCTTGCCTCTTCTTTAAATATGCATCTCCATCAACTTGATGTTCACAATGCATTTTTTCATGGTGATTTGAATGAGAAAGTGTACATATGTCTTCCTAAAGGCATCACACCCACTTATCCAAATCAGATTCGTAAACTTTTAAAATCCATATATGGATTAAAATAATCCAGCAAACTTTGGTTTGAAAAATTATCCACAGTCCTTTTGGCTAATAATTTCAAACATTACTCTTCTGACCATTCTCTATTTGTACATCAATCTAAATCTCACTTTACTTTCATTCTTATATACATTGATGACCTCCTTATTACAAGCAACAACATCAGTACTATTAACCTAATCAAACAGCTTCTCTAACTTCACTTCCACATCAAAGACCTTGGGACTTTGAAATATTTCTTAGGCCTTGAGATAGCAAGAATCAAATCTAGAATTCACATCAATCAACACAAATATACTCTGGATATCCTCCCCAACACAGGTCTGCTTGGTTGCAAACCTGCTTCCACTTCTATAGCTCGTGACACATGTCTTAACACAACCGATGGCACACCTTTATCCGATCCAACCAAATTTCGAAGACTTGTTGGGAAGCTCATTTACTTGCTCAATACGCGACCTGACATCTCTTACTCCGTACAACAATTCAATCAACACATGAGTAAGCCTATAGATGTGCATTATAATGCTGCTATACGTGTTCTCCGCTACCTCAAATCCTCTCTAGCTCAAGGACTATTCTTCCCTAGCAATTCCACTATACAACTCAAAGCCTTTTCTGATTCTGACTGGGCCACCTGTCTAGAAGCTCGCAAGTCTTACAGGTTTCTGCATCTACATGAGAGATTCTTTGATTTCATGGAATTCCAAGAAACAAGCAATAGTTTCTTGAAGTTCCACTGAAGCCGAGTATCGCTCTATGGCCTCCACCGTTTGTGAGCTATAATGGCTAACTAACATCTTCCACGAACTCCTCATTACCTATAAACAATCGGCTCTATTATACTGTGATAATGCTCCAACTATCCACATTGCCAACAATTCATCCTTCCACGAATGCAGCAAACACATAGAACTCGACTGCCACATTGTTCGCGAAAAGCTTCAACAACACCTATTTCAACTCCTTCCTGTTTCTTCATCTCAATAACTCGCAGGCCTATTCACAAAACCTTTAGTTGTTTCCCTGTTTAATTCGAACATCCGTAAGCTTGGGCTAATTTCCATCTACCCTCATACTTATGGGTGTATTAGATCAATAGTATTATTAGGCTTCCGGGTTTATGTTTGGGCCTTAGGTTCATGTTAGTACAGGCCCACTATGATTTACTTATATTGTATCTTTTGCTTCCATTGCTCAATTAGAGCACATAAGAATTCTAATTCAAAATTCTTTCTCTTGTTTCCTTTTCCTCCAAGATGGCACTGCCACTTGTAATATACTTCAACATACTCGACAAGTCATCGAGTGATTGTTGTGTCTCTTAACTTTTGCGTTCAAATTACCGTCAAAAGGATTTTTTTCAAAGAATTCACGTATTAAAAATTACTTTGTAAATCCTTTAATTTTATACATGTGTATGACTATTTGGTTTCTACATTAAATTATATGTTATACTTTGTTGACGATGTATTTGGTCGATCGTTATTGATTTAATTTTAAGACAATTCCCATAATTAATATGTAAGAATTTTTTTTTGAATAATCTATAAATATTTTTATTCGTATTTGTTGAATCTTAAAATTTATCTTGAATTTAATAAACTCCAGAAATCCAATTCACTTAAACTTTTTGCAATAAAAAATAAACCTTTAGAAAGGGGTGGGTGAATCAAACAATCTAATAGCTCGTAGACTTTGTGTGAGAACCTGAAAACATTGTTGATATATAGGCTATTGAGCAACCAATTTACTTGGGTATAGTGAATTAAAATTCCTGAAACAAAATATGTGTTATCTATGTTTTATTGCATAAAATTCCCGCCGCTATATATCAAGTTTCTTGTAAGTTTTTCATTATATTTTTACTATATAATATTCATTTAATTGGTATATGTAGAATATTTAGAAAACAAAGTAATTAAAACTAAAAATAATTAATCTACTAACAAACTCATATGATTTAAAAGAATAACATAAAATGATAAATGCTTACAAATGTAATAAGATTAAGTTAATTGAAGTATCCATGTAACTAAATTTGTAATATTTACATCCAAATCAAATGGATCGAGACTAAAATTGTGAACAAAATCACTTTCCTTATAAGTATTTCAAGCACTCTCAATATATCTTAGAGTTGGAACGCACGAATACCCAGGATAATTCAACCTTTTGTCGAGTTTGCGTAAGACCGACGGAAAACTCGAATGCAAGGAAGAGTGTCTGAAAGAGGATTTATGATTTTTGTGTGTTTCATTTTGGATTCATAAATGTGTATTTATAGGCCATGCATGTGTTGTTTCATAAGTTTGCAACTTTTGATGAAACAACACTTTTTCACCATATATTGCAATGGTTCATCTATAATATGACACAAGACACCCCTTCATGAAATGTTGTAAATTTGAATTCAAAAAATAAATTTATACAACAACCAAAAATCAATTCCCAATTTTTTGTCACATTAGAACACACTATGGTAATTATTATTTTATAATTTTCAACAATCCCCCACTTGTTCTAATAATGACAAAAACTTATTCCAGAAATAAAGATATAAAGAGTGTTAATACAGTTAGGTATCTTTCGATTTAAAACTTAACCTTAGTGAGAATAACGCAAAGTTTAATCGGAATATTAGGTAGCAATGCTTTTAAACCATTAATCCATGTGATTAGACCGACATTACCTTACACACACTCTTTAAAGGTTCTTCCTCTACATATCTCGCTTAGCACTTATTTATGGCCATATGCTATCCTGTTTCATGAATTTTTCATGAGAGAAACTCTAACTCTCACTTTGAGACGACACCATCTCGAAATTCACATAGGTGAAGTTCATATTGTGTCCTTTTCCACGAGACACGTACCCTCGGTATTGAACTTCATTAAGAGTTTTAACATAAAACTCAACCCTCGTTTTAAGGTCAACATTATCACGAAATGTTCGACAATTATCCAAATCAACGACTTGTTGTTACCCATTGAAAATCTTGAGGTTAATGTTCTGTTAACGTAAGATTGGGTTGTCGCCGCTGTCGGAACTCTTACTCAAGGAGTTTCAACCCCATACCTCTCGAAGTTGTTTTTATTAAGTCTCTGGCCAGTGGCTTAGTAAATGAATTTCCCAAATTATAGATCGATCGTATATATGCGAGTAAATGATTACATCTTTAATCAATTTTCTCACGAATGTCTAAGGCCTCAATGCCCAGACTTTCCATTTTACACTTATCTGAATGCTCTAACTAAAATGGCCTGACTATCGTGCAATGTATCAACACCTTTGAAACATTGTATTTAGCCAATGGAACTTCCAACTTAAGATCCCACAACCATTCAAGTTCTAGACCAGCGGAAGCGAGAGCCACAAACTCTGATTCCCTTGATTAAAAAGTAAAGTATGTGTATTTCTTGCTCGTCCAAGAAATTAGATCCCCGCTATTGTAAATATGCACTCATTTATGATCTCCAACACTCGATAGCCAAACCTTATTGGTATATCCTTCTAATATGGTAGGAAACCTACCACGATGGAGGTCAAGATTTTGGTTTCTTTAAAAGATAATCGAAAATCCTTGTGATGGCCTTCCAATACTCACTATTTGGATTTCTAGTAAATCTACCCATTTACTAAGTGCAAATGCTATGTCAGGTCTAGTACATTACATTAGAGAACCAATTACACTTGCGTATTCTAATATAGCCACAACTCTTCAATCATCATTTTGACACTAAGATCAAATTGAATATTCATTTTCTTGAAACGTGACAGTTTGAACTTATCAAGAACTTTCTCAATAAAGTGTATTTGACTAAGTTCATAACTCCCACTATTTTTGCATTACTTTGATCCCCAAAAGAGTGTCAACTAGTCCAAGATCTTTCATTTTGAATGTGGAAGTTTTCTCAATATAATGTGTTTGACTATGTTTTAAACCCCCACTCTTTCGCTTTACTTTGATCGAAAAGTGTTGTGTAAAATGATACCAATAACAAAGTATAATAGGGAATTAGGGAAGAGAATAAGAACACAAGAATTGGTTATAACTGCTATTCTTTCACTTTCTCTTAAAACAAGATTACAAGTTTACAAGAATAACAAATAACCTCTCTCACCCTAAATTAGGATTTGCAGCTTAGCAATGATGAGAGACTAGTATGCTATTTATAATAAAACCTAACATACTAACTAATGGGCTTTTTCAGCAAGGCCCATTACACAAGCCAACTTAATAAACCAGCTAACTTAACAAATTAGGGTTTAAACACTAAAACCTAATTTAACATGCTAACAACCCTAGCATCTTCGACATCTGCATGCTAGACCCATCTTCGACTACAACATGCACACTTCGACACCAGCATGTGAACAATCCTTCGACTTCATGCTTAACTCTGTCGAACTGTCGAACCAAGAAGCTACCCTTCGACAATACTAGAGTTCGATCCAATATCTCACAAATCTCCACCTTGGACCTAACTCTACAAAATTATTTAGATCAATAATAATTTTTTTCCCTTATATCATTCTTGGATCATAAATATCATCTTCGACACTGTTGCTTGCTATGAGAATATCATCCACATAAAGCAACAAAATAACAAATGAATTACCAGGTCGAAATCTGAAGTAAACACAGTGGTCGAACTGACTTCTAATGAAATTTATGCGTGCCATGAACTTGTCGAATCTCCTATTCCACTGTCGAGGAGATTGTTTCAGCCCATACAAGGATCTCTTTAACTTACACACATAATCATCCTTCCCCTTTTCGACATACCCTTCAGGTTGCCTCATCAGGATCGTTTCATCTAGATCACCATACAAGAACGCAGTTTTCACATCCATCTGTTCCAGTTCAAGATCGAACTGTGCCACCATGGCAAGCAGCATTCGAATGGACCTATGTTTCACAACAGGAGAAAACACATCATTGAAGTCGACACCTTCTTTCTGAGTGAAACCCCTTGCGACTAACCTTGCCTTATATCTTTTCGACGTCACTCCTTCAATTCCTTCCTTAACTTTGAAAATCCATTTACAGCTGACTAACCTTGCCCCAGCAGGTTTCTTGATCAGTTCCCAAGTGTGATTATCATGAAGAGATTTCATCTCATCATCCATGGCCTTCAGCCATTCAGTCTTATTTTGACTCCTCATAACTTCCTTATAATCTCTAGGTTCATCATCAAGAACCTCACTGGCAGAGATTAATGCATAAGCTATAAGATCTGCATACCCAAGTCTCTGAGGTGGTTTGATGACTCTTCTCGACCTATCTCTCGACAATAGGTAGTCATCGTCAGTTTCCTCAACTTCCTCAGCATCTTCTGCTTCTTCTTCGACTTTATCAGGGACATGCAATTCAGCATCAACATGCTCCACCTCAACAGGAATCTCTACCTGTTCCAGCTCTTCGTCAGATGTTTCTGTACTTCGACCAACATCATCAGTTTTCTTAAAAGCCATTTCAGCTTCATTGAAAACAACATCTCGACTGGTGATACACCTCCTGTGACCTGGCTCTAGGCACCATAGCCTATAAGCTTTGACTCCTTCTGGGTATCCCATGAACATGCATTTCAGAGCTCTAGGTTCGACCTTGTCTTGCCTAATGTGAGCATAGGCTACGCAGCCAAATACTCTTAGTTTGTCGAGATCTGGTGGATGTCCCGACCAAACTTCTTCAGGTGTCTTCATATCTAACGCTGTCGAAGGACATCTGTTTATCAGATATGTTGCTGTCGAAACAGCCTCAGCCCAGAACACCTTTGTTAACCCCGCACTAGTCAGCATGCATCTGACTCTCTCCAAAATAGTTCGATTAAATCTTTCAGCCAAACCATTTTGCTGTGGAGTACCTGCAGTAGTTCTGTGCCTTGCAATACCAAAGGCAGCACAAAAGCTGTCGAATGCCTCATTGCAAAATTCAAGGCCATTGTCGGTTCTCAACCTCTTGACCTTCCTGCCAGTCTGATTTTCAACCAGAGTCTTCCAACTTTTGAAATTCTCAAAAGTTTCATCCTTAGTCTTCTGGATGAATACCCATAATTTTCTGGAATAATCATCTACTATGGATAGAAAATACCTTGCTCCTGAATGTGATGCACACCTTGCAGGCCCCCAAAGATCAGCATGGATGTAATCAAGGGATCCATGTGTTCTTTGTTTGCCTTTGTTGAACTTCACTCTGCAAGATTTTCCAAGTACACAGGGTTCATAAAACTTCAGCTTTTCGACTTTGTCTCCACCAAGCAGATTTTGTTTCCCTAATTCGACCAGACCCCTTTCACTGACATGGCCCAATCTCATGTGCCAGATTTCTGTCTTCGACAAAGGTTTCGTGGATACAACATTTGTCGAACCACTTACAACTTCAGCCTCAAGGGTATACAAGCCTTGTTTCTTCACGCCTCTCAAGACTTCCTTCGAACCCTTCATGACTCTTAGGATACTTTTCTCTCCTTGGAAAACATATCCTTTCTTGTCGAATTCACCAAGAGAAAGCAGATTTCTCTTCAAATCAGGAACAAACCTGACTTCAGTCAACAACCTTATTGACTCATCATGGAGCTTGAATCTAATAGATCCAATACCTGCAATCTTGCAAGCCTTGTTGTTTCCCAGCAATACTGATCCACCATCTTGATCACATAATTCCTCGAACAAGTCTTTGTTTGGAGTCATGTGCCAAGTGCACCCTGAATCCATAATCCACTCTCTTCTCGAGTCACTGCTTGAAACTACAAGAACATCAGATGATTCAAAATCATCTTGAACAATGGCTGCATTGCCATTATCCTTACCTCCATGATCTTTCAGGCGTTCAGGGCACACCTTTCTTGTGTGACCCTCCTTCTTACAATGATAGCATCGAATGCCAGATGCTTCGCCACTGTAAGACTTCGACTGGCTTTTGCCTTTCTTCTTGTCGAACTTACCATCCTTTCGTAAGAGTTTTCCTTTAACGGCCAAACCTTCGCCAACAGTCGAAGGTTTATGCTCCTTTCGTTCATTCAAGTCCTTAGAGTACAAGGCTGATTGAACTTCTTCAAACGTCAGGGACTCTCTTCCATACAAGAGAGTTTCTTTGAAGTGAGCATGTGATCGAGGCAAAAAACACAATAGTAACAGCGCTTGATCTTCATCATCGATCTTCACATCAATATTTTCAAGATCAAGAATCAGCTTGTTGAACATATCCAACTGCTCAGCCAATACTTTGTCTTCAATCATCTTGAATGAATACAAAGCTTGCTTCAGGTAGAGTCGATTTACCAGCGATTTGGTCATATACAAACTTTCAAGTTTCACCCATAACCCTGATGCCGTCGTCTCCTTTGATACCTGCCTGAGAACCTTATCACCAAGGCTCAACAAAATTGCGCTGTGTGCCTTCTCAATCATAGTCGTCTTCTCCGCTGCCGTTAATGCAGCATTCATGGCTGCCTCTCCCTTCAACGCTTCCAAACAACCCTGCTGAACCAGTAGGGCTTTCATCTTCAAGCGCCACAGACCGAAATCATTCACTCCGGTGAACTTTTCAATCTCATACTTTGTTGACGGCATCTTCTCCACGCTCACCGCACCAATTTGTTGTGTAAAATGATACCAATAACAAAGTATAATAGGGAATTAGGGAAGAGAATAAGAACACAAGAATTGGTTATAACTGCTATTCTTTCACTTTCTCTTAAAACAAGATTACAAGTTTACAAGAATAACAAATAACCTCTCTCACCCTAAATTAGGATTTGCAGCTTAGCAATGATGAGAGACTAGTATGCTATTTATAATAAAACCTAACATACTAACTAATGGGCTTTTTCAGCAAGGCCCATTACACAAGCCAACTTAATAAACCAGCTAACTTAACAAATTAGGGTTTAAACACTAAAACCTAATTTAACATGCTAACAACCCTAACATCTTCGACATCTGCATGCTAGACCCATCTTCGACTACAACATGCACACTTCGACACCAGCATGTGAACAATCCTTCGACTTCATGCTTAACTCTGTCGAACTGTCGAACCAAGAAGCTACCCTTCGACAATACTAGAGTTCGATCCAATATCTCACAAAAAGAGTGTCCAGTATTTCAAGATTTTTCATCTTGAATATGGAAGCTAGAAACCTCTTTGTTTCTAAGATTCAATTCATCTCCTTGCTAATGATCAACATGTAATCAACATAGAGACAAAGGAATATCACAATATTCTCACACAACTTTGTGTACAAACACTTGTCACAAGAATTAGATGACGAAATATTTTTTAGATAATCATGTATGATGATGCAGAAGGTTTTTAGATGAAGTGAGAGATGAAATTATGAGCAATTTAAAATAGTATAGTATGAATTGCAATTAGTACCTTAGTTTTATTCATTTCTCTCAAATTTCACTTGAACTTTTATGTCCAACCTTCTCGGTCAACTTCATCACTGATGTGAATGATACTTTTGATTCTTTTCTTCTTTGATAACCTTTGTCTTCATCAAAACTATATATAAGATATATTCTTCACAATCTCCCCCTTTTTGATGATGACAAACTCTTTGAATTCTTGTTTTTATAAGATTGAAAATTCCCCCCTAAGTTGTGTGTCTCCCTTTTAATTTGTGAATCTTGCAATGATAGAATCAAACCTTTGGTGTCATTGTTTTGGTGCTTGTTTTAATCCATACAAAGATTTGATAAGCTTCCACACCTTTTGTTCATTACCAAGAAGCACATAACCTTCTGGTTTTTTCATGTAAATCTCCTCACCGAGATCTCCATTTAGGAATGTCGTTTTTGACATCCTTTTTAGTGGCGCATATGTGTTGAAATAATCAACACGTTCCTTTTTTCTAAAACCCTTGTTTACTAATTTATCCTTATATATTTTTAGCATACCATCACTATGATATTTCTTTCTAAACAAACATTTGCATCCAATGGGTCTTGATCCTTTCGGTAGATCGACAAATTTCCAAGTATGATTTAACATACTCAATTCCATTTCGTCTTGGATAACATCATGCCAAAAGGATGAGTCCTTTGAAGTTATTGCTTGTAAATCTTATGATCATCTTCCACTTGAAGAATAAGGACATAATGAACAAAATTTTCACTATTTCCTTCTACACAAGAGAAATAAGTTGAAAAGTGATTTTGTTTGATCCTAGATCCTTAGCCTTTCAGACTTTCTGCTTATTCTAAGTTCGAATTGTTTTTCAACAATCATTGACGATATTTCGGTTTGTGTTTCAACAATCCGCGGAGAACCTTCCTCACGAGGTTCTTATTTGTAGGAATCTAGAATTTCTTATCCTCCGCGATAAGGTTCTCAAAATTCTACATCTCGTTATGAATCATCTTTATATGTCTTGTAATAATAAATTTCATGAAACACAAACAATTAATCTAGCATATAGATCATAATTCAATTGCATAATTGAGAATCATAAATTTTAATTAATTTGACCACTTTAATGATCAACCAATTTTAACTTATTCAATACAATAAGTTTACATTATTTTGTAAATGATCTTACTATTTTATATATATTTTATTCAACAATGAATATTTAACCATAATTTTTATAATGCAGTCTTTATGTTTATATAATTAAGTTGTGGTTTTATTTAATAGGCAAACATACTATTGTTTTCCAATATTCATATACTATGGAAAACATGTTACTCTAACTTGTATTTCTCAGCATCTTCATTAAAACAATGTGTAATGTGTCAATGGGTAAGTAACGGTTGATGTAATTCAAATTTTACCCAGTATCAATTTATAATATAACATAGCATATGCATTTATATATGTAAACAGTGCTAATTGCAATACAATCGCAAAATAGCCATTTGGAATTTGACTTCATGTTTTACAACAACAAAAAAATTAATAATAATACATATTATACAAGCATAAACAAAAAAATTAATAATAATACATATTATACAAGCATATTCATATAATATATAATTTTGCATAAGCCGAAAATATAATTACAGCATCACAAGAGTTTTAATTAATGTATCATTTTTAATTTTGGGATCAGTTTAATATTAACAGTATCTCAAATTTTATTTTATTTTTTTTAAAAAAAAATTATAATATCAATAACCAAACACTCATACAAACTGTTAAAAAAAACATATTTAGATTTTGATATTATGACTTTCACCGCACACTAATCTCTATGAAAATTAGTAAGAACGTACTCGGATTCATGATGACAATTATTATTTTTGAGTTTAGAGTGTGTAGTCTACGACATAGAATTTTATTCTTTGATGCGTGAAACAAAAGCCTCGGTGTCCTTAAACAAAATTCTTATAAGATTGTTAGAAAAATTAATTTAAATCGAATGGGTCGAGGCTATAATTGTGAACAAAATCACTTTCTTTATAAATATTTCAAGCACTCTCAATATGTCTTAGAGTTGGAACGCACGAATACCTAAGATAATTCAGCCTTTTGTCGAGTTTGCGTAAGACCGACGAAAAACTCGAATGTAAGGAAGAGTGTCTGAAAGAGGATTTATGATTTTTGTGTGTTTCAATTTGGATTCATAAATGTGTATTTATAGGCCATGCATGTGTTGTTTCATAAGTTTGCAACTCTGGATGAAACAACATTTTTTCACCATATATTGCAATGGTTCATCTATAATGACACAAGACACCCCTTCATGAAATGTTGTAAATTTAAATTCAAAAAATAAATTTATGCAACAATCAAAAATCAATTCCCAATTTTTTGTCACATTAGAACACACTATAATAATAATTATTTTATAATTTCCAACGATAAATGGAAACTGAGCTGACAAATTGAACAAAGCAAAACACACACAAAAACCACACAACTTTGCATCAAAACAACTGAAAGAAAGAAAAAAACACACTTTGTGCAAATTTGATTGATGAACCAGCACTTACTTTAATTTGTTCAGCACTTATTACAAGGTTTATGAAAGAGTGAGCTGTAAGAGAGTGATAGTAGTTTCTCATGAAGAGGTTTTGGATGTGGTGTTTGACCAATTTTAGGTGGCTTCTCTACGGGATCTGTGGGGACTGATGGATCCTTTACGGGCTGTGGATCTTCGGTTGGTGGATCCTCTTCTTGCTGTCCGGCAGCTAGTTCCGAAGTGGTGATTAATATCACCATTCCTAGTAGGAGTAACACTTGGGATTGTTTAGATGTCATACCAACAATATAGACTTATGATAATATCGACTTTTTAGAATAACAAATGACAATGGGTAAATTTATATAGGAAAAAATATGGAAATATTTTGTGGTTGATTGTCAACTTATATTGTTATTATATTATAAATTTTTGTCGATTTTTAAATAAGTTTTATTTGAAGTTTTTTCGATTGATTTGATTTTAATATCTACTAAATATCTCATGTGCACAATTATATGATTAATCTTAATTTTTTAGAATAAATTCAAAATCAGATATCTAGTTAAATTTAAAGAGATTTGTGAGATATTGGATCGAATTTTAGTATGATCGAAAAGTAACTTTTTGGTTCAACAATTCGACAGGATTTTAGCATGCCGCCAAAGTCAATTCACATGTTGTAGTCAAAGTCCTATAATACTGAAGTATGCGTTAGTCGAAATGCTAGGATTATTAGCATGTCGAATTGAGACTATCTGTTATGCCTAATTGTTTAAGTTAATTTGTTCTCTAAGTTAGCTTGTGTAATGAGATTGTGTGTAAAAGACCATTAATTTAGTGTGTTAGTTTTATTATAAATAACATACTAGTCTTTCATTATTACATACTGCAAATCCTAATTAGGGTGATAAATGTTACTTATTATTCTGTAACACTTGTAATCTTGTTTCAAAAAGAAAGTAAAGAATAACCGTTTATAACCAATTTCATTGTGTTCTTCTGTCTTCCCTCTTTTTTACCGTTGTGAGTTTCTTGCCAAGAAAAGAAATTTATTATACTTTGTTCTTGGCTTTGATTTCACAACAAATTGGTGCGGTGAGCGTGGAGAAAAATATCGTCAACAAAGTATGTGATTGAAAAGTTCACTGGAGTGAACAATTTCGGTCTGTGGCGCTTGAAGATGAAAGTCTTACTGGTTCAGCAGAGTTGTTTAGAAGCTGCATGAAGAAAGCTAGTTTGTTCCTTTGATGTTATAAAGTTTGTTCCAAGGTGGAGATTTGTGAGATATTGGATCGAACTCTAGTATGATCGAATGGTAGCTTCTTGGTTCGACAATTCGATAGAATTTTAGCATGTTGTCGAAGTCTGTTCACATGCTATAGTCGAAGCCCTGAAATGTTGTAGTCGAAGTATACTCAAGTATGCAGTAGTCGAAATGCTAGGATTATTAGCATGTCGAATTGGACCTGTCTATCATGCCTAATTGTTTAAGTTAGCTTGTTCCCTAAGGTAGCTTGTGTAATGAGTCTGTGTGTAAAAGCCCATTAGTTTAGTGTGTTAGTTTTATTATAAATAGCATACTACTCTCTCATCGTTGCATACTGCAAATCCTAATTAGGGTGAGAGATGTTATTTGTTATTCTGTAACACTAGTAATCTTGTTTCAAAAAGAAAGTAAGGAACAACAGTTTATAACCAATTTCATTGTGTTCTTATTATTTCCCTCTTTCCCACCTTGTGGGTTTCTTGCCAAGAAAAGAAATCTATTATACTTTATTCTTGACATTGATTTCACAACAAAATTTTATTATCGTATTCAAGTAATCTTAAGTTGCATTGATTACTATTTTGGCTTAGACTGAAAGCTTAACTAGTTGCAATCCAACTCAATGCAGAATGCCTTACAATGATAGAAAAGCAATGGATTATTAGATCAAATGATGTTGATGTCACCTCGATGACGTTACACCAACTAGATTAGTTATTTGCTCGAATTATGAAAATTAAGATGGATTTATCTTAGAAGACCATTTGATCAGAGCAATTAGAAGGAGTAGGATTGTTAAATCATACTTGTACAAGATCTTCTCACATATGTTCTCTCTGATAGCTATCAAAATAATAGGGTTTCAAGTCATTGAAAATCTAGAATCTCACTCTAAAGACTTAATAGGTGTGTCACATCAAGTTACACACTATGTTAATTTTAAATATTTTTCACTTTTAGTTGTCGATAACTTAAGTGTCAGAGTATTTGCAGGTATATATCTTGATGTCAGCCTGGAACATTAGAACACAAAATCGCATATCGAAATTCGCCATCAAATTTATGTTCACCAGGTCATTTTTGAACCTCATCAATCTTCTTAGGATGAATTAAAAAATTAATAAATAAACTAATTCACATTAAAAGTTGTGTGAAAATAGGATTTAATGAGATGAAAGTGGTGTGAAAATATTAATTTACAAATAATTAATTAATCACATTAAAAAAGTAAAAATATATTCATATATTAAAAAAAATTAATATTAAAAAAGAATTTTATATCTAAAATAATTAAATACGTAATTAAAAATAGGGTTAAATAAATTTTTGTTCCCTATAAATATCTCAAATTTTGTTTTTGGTCTCTATTAAAAAATGATATATTTTAGTCCCCATAAAATTATTATACACGCAGTTTTAGTTCTTGTTGTTAAACCAATTTGTATTTTAGAATGATTATCTTACAGACATGTTAAGAACGTTATAAAAAGTTTCTCGGAAAAAAACTCAAAATTTATTTTATAAGTCAAAATTTGCATTATTTTAATCATTATGTTTTAAAATTTTAAAAATTCATATTTAATTCTTCTTATTTTAAAAAAATTTATAATTTAATAAAGAAATATTTTATAGTATTTTAAACACGTGTGAAAAAAATTTAAAAATTTAAAAGTTTAAGGGTACTTAAACAGTTTTCAAAATTTTAGAAAATAGCAAGGACTAAAATTACGTGCATAATAATTTTATGAGGACTAAAATATGTTACTTTTTTAATAGAGATAAAAACAAATTTTGATAATTTTGTAGGACAAAAAATATATTTAACCTTTAAAAATATCATAATAATTTTTTTTTATTTTATCAACTGAAATTTCAATTCTTATAAATAAATAAATAAATTGTCACGAATTTAAATTTGTTCCTACAATCAGCATTCAGATGTTCTACTAAACTGACTTATAAAATTAAAATATATTTAAATGAAGTCGAAGAGATGGAATGGGTGTGATTATTGGGCAATGGTTAGGGTTATTTTTGTTAAAAATATTCACTTGGTATTTCAAGCTTACAAGGAATGAATTTTCACCGAACTAAATATAACTCTTGCTATTTTAAATAGCCACCATTGTTTTAAAGTGATGTTTGATAACATACATATATGGTGGCTCATGGCACTAAAAAAAATAGTTCATTAGTAAGATGATTCTCAGGTCATAAATTAGAAAATCACACTACAACCTAATTTTTTTGTATAAGACAACTTAATAGTGACATGATTTTTATGTCATTAATTAATGACAAGAAAATTATGTCGCAATATCTTGCACAAATTTCAATCATCTTTTCTATTACAGCAGACATGGCATAGAAAACACATAAATTTAGTGACGTAAAAATCATGTCACAATGTTGCGACGTGAAAGTCACGTCACTAAAAAGAAAAAAATTTATAATTTCTAATTTACATCAGTAGGTTGCGACGTGATCTACATGTCACAAATATGTGACATGTAAATTACGTCACTAAAATTAATTTTTTTTGAAAAAAATAAAATCTTATTATTATTAATAAAAAAAAGTTTTTATTATTATTTCTGATTCAAAATTAATAAATATTAATAAAAAATATTTATTTAAATATAAAATAAAAATATAATATAATATAAATAACATATAATTAAGGGTTAAATGGCTTTCACCCCTGCAATAGTAGCGAGATTCGGTTTACCCCCCTTTTAAAAATAAATTTGGATTACCCCCTGTAATATTTGGGCATCCCCCTAAACGTGTAAAAACCAGGGGGAAAATCAAAAAAAATATATTTTACAGGGGGTAATTTTCCCTCTTAGGGGGCAAAAGACTTACAATTTTAATATTATAGGGGGTAATCCCAATTTTTTTTTTAAAAGGGGGTAAACCGAATCTCGCTACTATTGCAGGGGGTGAAAACCATTTAACCCTATAATTAATAAACAAAATATAAATTAAAATTAAATTTAATATCCTACATAAATTAAATTTAATATTCTACGCAATTTCAAATTTCAAATTAAAATAAAAATAATATTAATCCTAATGGTCTTCTGGGTCGGGAAAATCGTCAAGGATAATACATTATCATTCTCTTCATCCATCTGTGCACCACCAACTCCTACATTTCCATTAAACGTTTGATTACCGTTTCTTTGGAATTGCATAAATAGTCGCTTTTGCACCGCCATCTCTGTTTGCCTCTTCGTCACTGCCTCTATTTGCCGTTGTTGCTCATCTATTTGGGCTTTTAGCGCTGCCTCACGTTACGCTGACTCACGTCTCGCCTCACTTAGCGCCAATTGTCTTATTGTTTCCATCATTTGCGGTGTCAATTGTGACGTGATGATCCTTCCCCATATCTAACTCTCTGAAATAAACTCTATCCCCACTTCTCAAACTCTCTGAAATAAAGTTTCTAAGTGAGTTTCACGTTGCAAACTCAAACTGTCATGTGGAGTAATTGGGTTCCCTGCCATTACCTGCACCTAGTCAAGTCAAGGTCAGAGTTATTTCCCTCTTAAAGTGTTGCGACGTGATATACACGTCACAACTTGAAATTTGAAATTTTCAACTTTCCATACATTACAGGTTTTCATGTTTTTTTTTTAATTTTAGATGTTGCAACGTGGTACTAACGTCACAATTTTTTTAAAAAAATAAATAAATTCTTTGACTCTCAATGTGATAACGTAATTTTGATTTTTAAATATTAAAAAAATGATAGTGACGTGATTCCCACATTGCAACAACACTTTTTTTGCCGCATTGTATCGATATCAAAAAATCATGTCGTTGTTGAGGAGTATATTTCTTATAATGTGGCTTAGTTAAAATTTCTTTGTTTATGGTGACATTACATCATACAAAAAGTTAACTGCATTTACAATAATCAGTTTTTGGTAATATTTTCAATCAAACCTTTTTATAACTTACTTTATGACAAATAATAATATATTTATAAAATGTGAAGAATCACCAATGTACACCAAAGATAGTCGTTAAGCAATGAGAAATGTTAGAAGATACCTAAAGAACAAAAAGATACAATAAAAAATAATAAACAACAAAAACAAAGAGTATAAAAAAAATTTACCTCGATGATAAAGATTCAAATTGTTAAAAATTTACATCGATGATGTCATTAGATCTCAAATTACTACATCCATTATTAACATATAAGATCTCATTAAAAGAGTATAAAAAAAAACCTAAAAAACCTCAAAGTCTACCTAAGAACTAAGATAAACATTCGAACCAACCTAAGAATTAAGATAAACATTCGATCCTCTATAGGTATAAGTAGAGTATATGGTTTTGAATTTATTAAGTAAAGATGCAAGAGTTCACTTTTGATCTATCCAAAAATAATTTTAAGGCTAAAAAAAATACTCTTTTCCACTACCTATTTTGATGATTTTATGACTCCCTTAAAGATGACATCATTGTGAGCTTTCCAACTGGACCTGACTACAATGCACCAAATAAAAAGATAACCACCTTTATGTTGGATATGAGACTCCAAACACAAAAAGGGGTGAACTGTGGAGGATTGAAAAACGTTGAGGAAAATCAAAGTTTGAATTCTTTAGGAAAATTAGAGTTTAAGTTCATTTGTAAAACAAACAAAGAATCAAGTAGTGGAATAAAAAAACGGATGGACAACGAGAAGAAAGAAAATAACTTAATAGT
This sequence comes from Vicia villosa, assembly GCF_029867415.1. Taxonomy (NCBI): domain Eukaryota; kingdom Viridiplantae; phylum Streptophyta; class Magnoliopsida; order Fabales; family Fabaceae; genus Vicia; species Vicia villosa. Next base: position 39,878,541 of record NC_081182.1, on the reverse strand, counting down.
AAAAGAGATAAGAAAAAGAGAAAGACACTAGCAAATTATAGAGGTTCGGTCTAAAAGAAGATAACATAATTCTCTCCCAAGACTTCTTCTTGAGAGTTTCCACTATCCTCCTTTTACAAAGATTCAAAATTTAATGGCTAACTTACAACAAAACTTGAAGTTTTGACAGAATATCCTCTAAACCAAACATAGATTTTGTACAACAGAGCTCTGAATCGAGATGGAGTTTTATACTAGCTACCTTGCAAACCGAACAAGGATTTTACACAGGATAACCTCCGAACCAAGATGAGATTTTACACAGGATGATCTCGAACCAAGTAAAGATCTTACACAGGCTAATCTCGAGCCAATATGAGATTTTACATAGGCTAATCTCAAAGCAACGAAGCTTTTACATCGGCCAGAGCTCAGAAACCTTTGTGGAGATTTTGATGACTGATCTTTACAATCCAAAAGAGAACTTTTGAAGTAGGCAAAACTCGTGAACCAAACAAACATTTCCTAAGACAGTTCCCAAACCAAACAAGAGCTTTTACTAGTTTACCACGCAACCAAACAACTTCTTATAGACGATGTTTTATTTAAGAGATAACACAATCTTGGATAAAATACAAATAATCCCTTCACTAAGAACAAAAGATTCTGACTTAAATACAAGAACACTCTCAAAGCATTAAGGCAAAATTCAAGTGAGAAAATGAGAGATTTATAGAAATATATGAGAAAGTGTGAAAGTAGGATCAATGATAGTTTTCTAAGATGTTTTAAATGATAGAAGAGCTCTATATTTATATTAAAAAATGAGGTTTAAATTTGGAAACATTTTATGGGAGAAATAAATCTCATAATCGATTATGTTAATAGATTATTTGATCCCAATATGGAATGTTTTAATTTATAGTTGTTGTTAACCATTAAGAGACTTGTTCCAATTGATTGTGAGTGTTAAAATTGAAATAATTGATTATAACACTAGGTTTAATCTATTATTCTTTGTAAACAATACTTCCAATTGATAAGATTGTTCCCTAATTAATTAGTTAAGCCTTAAAACATTTTTTGGTGATATTAGCAAATTGAGAAAGGCTTCTCAAAGGTTTTGTGTGTGTGCGTGTGTGTGGTTTTTCCTCCGTAATTCCAAAAATACTTTTGTTCCTTTACAAGACTCTGATCACTCAGACAGACACGGTCATGCGAGCTTTCATATTTCTTCTCTTTTACAACTCTGAAGCTTAAATTATTTGCATCATTATCTTAGACTTTAGAGTAAAACTAGAACTTTGAATCTTTAACTTGACGAGTCTTGATATATCTTCAACTCAGTGGCGGAGCTAGGAATTTTAGATAGCCTGGGAAAAAGATTTATCCCACTAATTATTCATCTATTTTAATTTTTACACCATATTTTTTAATTAATTTTGCCCATAATTTTGTCTAAAAATCGACTATTAAGTTAGAGGAGTACAAAGAAAATAGGGATTGAGCCCGGGCGCGTGCCCGGGCTAGCTGGGCTCTAGAACCGCCCCTGCTTCAACTTGATTACCATCAACAGAGAGTTGAGAGACCAACCCACCAAAGAATCTTGAAATAGAAGCTTTCACTTGAACATTGTTGGATGGCATATATGACTTCAAGGAGATAACCTGATGATAGAGGAATCTAAACAAGAGCATCCTCGTATGTACAAAAAGTTGATCCGAAGATGTATCTCTGTAATTCCCCTTAGTTCATTAATTAATTGGAAATCTAGAGATCCATCTCTGGAATATGCTCTGTTAGATCAAAGTAGAAACAGACAGAAACAAAAATGGCAGAATGGAATTGAACTAACATAAATTATCTCCAAAATAAACATTACATAGGTAAATTTAACATTACAAGTTATTGAAAATAGGTGGTTCAGGATGTTGCAACATTCTTGTAATATCTTCGGCTGATCTTTGAAACATTGCATCCACTTCAATCAAATTCTTTGTTGAGTAACGGTAAAATGTACTTCATGTCACATTCAAATAATCATTAGTCTTCAATTCAAGCATTATGAAATGTATCTTCCATTCGTTGTCTATCGAGGGTGAACGACACTCAAGCTTGACTACTATCCCATTTTATATATTGCAGGAGAGTATTCAATTTGCTTTTCAGATTAACGAGATGTATGTCCTCAGAAATTCGAAGTTGAAGAGGAAAATTTTGTATCATTGAAATACACAAGTGCAAGATGGGGATATATAGTCATTCTAGTTTGTGTAAGAAAATGGATTGAGAGACCATATTTATAAAATATGTAGAGCAATAAGGATCTTACATATTTTATCATGTCTCCATGAAATACTTCGGAGATACATCTACGGCTCCGCCTTATTTTTTTAAAAAAGAAGGGTATTTCCGAAGATTCATCTTTATATGATCCCCTGTTTCTTTAACTAATAAAGGGGTATCCAGAGATGCATCTCTAGATCCACCAAAAAATTATGCAAAATAAAACCATGCTAATTATACAAAGCAAAATTTGGAAAACAAAAAATGTTCAAAAAAAACCACCTAATTTTATAACATTATGCAGTGCGTTACTTACAAAAACGCATCAAAAATTGAGTCACTATCTAAATATATTGATGGCTCAATCTCCGACCTTTCGGTATTTGCTTCTCGTTCAATGTCACTCAAATTGATGAACTCTTCCATCCTTTCAAGAAAGTGATCTGACCATGTTTCAACGTCTTGTGTGAAATGTGTTGTCCACTCAGGTGATGTCTTTGGTATAGGACATCCCGATTTCAGATAAACTAGAACATAATGTTGTTTTTTTATAATCAACTAATAGGCATGATGCATTCAGATGGATTATGAGGTGGCTTACTCCGAAGTGGAAATAATGTTTCCGAGAAAACATATCATGTTAAATCAATGCACACCCTATCACAAGCCATTGCTATAAGATGTCTTATTTATGGAAAACGCGTCCATTTGTCAAATAGGTCCGAACCACTAAGACAAGGAACAAGAACATTGAGAATTGTATCATAATTTGCTTTGTTCCTGTATAGCTTTGTGTATGATTCCCTATGCATCGTCATCTCTTATATAATATGACGACGGACAAATTGGTGGTCCCTATCCCTTACCGAGTAAATCTGAAATAGGTCAAAAACAATAGTTGCTTCCACTCTTCAGTGAATTTGATTTTTGGTAACAGCGATGGAGGAATTGGTTTGCTAATGTGCGCACCCTTGAAAACACTTTTTTTGGGATTTTGGAGACGGAGAATCCGGAAAATGTGAGCCAACATGTTCAAAATATGAAGGATATCGTCTCGTGGAATTGCCACTTTGAGTTGATTTTACCTTTTAGAGACACCTTTTTGTTTTAACCGGTTCCGACTGGTGGTTTCAAATTCGTTGCTTCTGGATATGCAATCTTTCTAAGTTGCTATTTGATGTGCAATTTCATGATGTCATCATTTTTCATGAATCTCTCTTAGATCACTTTTCATTCGTTCATGATAGATATGTTTGATTTATCATCATTCCTCACACCATCATCATTAAAACGGAGTCGAGTCCAGTGAGTGCAAACTTCGTCCACACTTATTGGTTTTTCAACGTTCATTTTTCAGCTTCAAACTTGGATTAATGCAAGGAATTAGATATGAAATGAATGATCTTTACCTGTAATTCTAGGTTGTTTTGCTCCCTTTGAAGTGATGAAATACAATGATATTTTGGTGTTAAAAAGTTGATTAACAAAGAGCAAAAGTTTTTCAAAGGTTTTGCAATGGAGTTTCTTTTTTAGCATGAAGAAGAAGCTCATATAAGGTAGTGTTTTATCAATTTTTCTGCTGCGCATTTCTGGAGATGCATCTCCGAAAATATCATTGAGTTGTTATTTTAATCAGTTATGTGAATATCGAAAACCCCATGATTGAGCGCAAGAGATATTTCAAAAAAGAAAGAATTGACGTGATTTTGAGTGCGTCCGAAACTATATCTCCAAAACATTTTTGAATTTTCAAAAGTATGATACACTTTTGTATCCTATAAGGAGCATTTCCCAAATACTTTCGAAGTTTACATGCGCCATCATCTTGTTAAAATGAAAAGTAACAACAAACCCTGTCTGTAAAGCGTGAGTATAACTGTTGCTCACCATCATTTTCTCAACTCTTCTCTCTCGCCTTCCTTTTCATTCCAAATAAAAACCTCCGCGATTTTTCTACTGATTCATCGCAAATAACAACTCAATCGCAACTCATCAGGGATTTTGTTATTTCCGTGTTCGAACTTTCATTTTCCATTCCTAATTCCACTTTCTAGGGTTTCTGTATTCTATCTCCATTGCAATTTTTGAATCACTTTCTAAAACTTGCCTCATAATTGTTTTATCCTTTTCACTATTTTTAGTATTAGAATGTCTAATTCAGAGAATGAGATAATCATTCCACCTGAGACTAAGAAAGTTAAACTCAGCAACAGTGAACTTATAGACATGCTCAGCAATTTACCAGAATGCATTATTCTTCACATACTTTCATTTTTGAATACCAAAGACGCGGTTCGAACATGTGTTCTATCGGTACGATGGAAGGATATGTGGAAACGAGTTCCTGCTCTTATACTCGATAAATCAGACTTTGGAACTATCAAGATATTTGCCAAGTTTGTGTCCGAGGTTTTGTCTCTTCGTGATTCCTCCATCGCGCTGCAGTCTATCGATTTCAACGATAATTGTTGCTTGGAGCCTAGGTTTATCAAGAGGGTTGTGAATTATGCTATTTCGCACAATGTACAGCGATTAGGACTCTCTGCGCGTTGTAACATTGAACAAATTCCGCCTAACTTCTTTTCATGTCACACTTTAACATGTCTTAAGCTTTCTCTTTACCCTAAAAGTGGGGATGATAACAAAACATTGTTTCCAAAATCTTTCAATTTGCCCTCGTTGACCAGCTTGTGTCTGGGGAATTTTGCCTTTTGTGCGGGTGATGATGGACGTGTCGAGCCATTTTCAGCTTTTAACCGGTTGAATAGTTTGGTCCTTCAAGGTTTTTCTGTCAGGGGTGCACTGACCCTCTGCATTTCAAGTGCGACGCTTGTCAATTTGACTTTGAATAATCACTCTTTTGATTTTTTTGAAATTGAGATTTGTACTCCAAGTGTTTGTTCCTTTGCTTTTATTGGTAGACCATATTAGAAAATCTTTGGGAGTGGTCTTTCTTATGTTAAGCATGTAGATATTCATGCAGAAGTTTCGTCATTGGATATAGAGCCTCCTTTGTTACTACTAAGCTGGCTGTTAGATCTCAACAATACAAAATCATTGACAGTCACTGCAAGTACTCTTCAGGTAAATTACATTGTCGGGTTTTGAGTCTTCATTGTTATGTTTGTCTTGAGATGTTTTTTCCCTTCTTTATTTCTAGTTATTTTCGCAAAATTATTTGACTTCTGCATAAAACTGATTTACTCTTCCACCTCATTGCTTAGGTTCTCTTCTTAAATTCTAATTTATTGAAGACCGAGTTCTTTTCCTTGGGTAACTTGAAGTTATTGAAAGTAAAAATAAAACCACTTATGTATGGATTTCGCCAGAGACTGATTGAAGCCAAGTTACAGAAAATTAGGCCACGGAAAGAAGCTGCTAAGTTACGAAAATCAATTAAAGCAGGATTGGAACCATTTGCACCCATTCCTGATGGAATAGTGGACTTCTTGACTCAAAATTCGCCATCGGCTGAAGTTGAAATCATTGATTGTTCATGGCGGTAAAAGCGCATAATCACATTATTTGAGTGGTGAAAGGTAACATACTTGTTTCAACTTGTTAGTTATCGAAGACAATGTTCATCAACAGAACTAGATGGATGAATATATTACACATATGTAGGTTGCATAAATTTGTTTCAGAATAGGTTATTGTGGAATACTCATTTGCGGGCACTACTTTTGTACGAAACAATCCCAGTGGACAAGGTTGTAATGGTATTCTGGACATATAGATTTGACTAGAGCTAGAGCAATGTCAAACTGTTTTTGCAGCCAGCTAGTTTTTCAAAACACCTACATATGTAAGGGAGAGTTGCATTTTCATTTGCATCTTGCTTAGTTTAATCATTTAAAACATTCTTGACTCGATGAAGCTACGCATAATCATATGAAGCTGGCTAGTATCTAAGCTGAAAGGTAACATTGTTTTTGCTAGTCTTTGATGATCTAGTGTTCTTTTTCATTACATAATTATGTTTGAGCTGATCCATGTTATGCTGGCTTGACAGAGGTTTCACCTCTTTTGCTGCATTTATTTGATGTTTTTTCTATCATTATGAAAAGCTTAGATGTATTATGTTTGGACTTGTATCCTGTTTGAGTAGCTCTTTTAAGAGGTGCACAAATAATTTATTTGATGTGTTGGGAAGCTCCTACCTACCTTACTGGACAAATGATATAATCAAAGGTGCCATTTAACTTTGGCTTCATACATTAGGTTGGATTAAACTAACTAAACCTTCGGTTGAGCTTTCAAATCATTCAGATACAAAGTCAAATATTGATATTGCTATAAACTTTGATTAGAAGGTACTATGTGTTCCATTACGTCAGGGATTTCAAACAATGTCGCATAATAGGATTAGATATATTCATCAGGTACTCATGGGATCCAGCAATGATGAGATAATTAGCAAGTGTAATTAGGTAATCATGAGATCCGGCAATGATGAGATAATTAGCAAGTGTTTGGATGTTCTGATATTCCAACTTAACGGTAATACTTATACC